>NC_143155.1:23465294-23586228 GCF_041381405.1 Jatropha curcas
ATATATATATATATATATATATATATATATATATATATATATATATATTACTAATTGAATCGATTTGATTGATTTTCTGGTTTATGTAAAAAGTGAGATATCCGAATCTTCTCTAATATAAGAGTTTTTACCGTTTTAGTAAAGTAAAAAAAAATAATACTTATATTGTATAGCTCTTAGCGACGGAGCTCCCTTGTGGCCTAAAGGGACCGTGATCCTCCTAAAAAAATGTTTTAAAAAAAATTTCTTATATAAAAATTAACAATGAAAATGAAAAATTTTTAATAATATAAATATAGGACACTCAAAAGTTGATTAACAAAATAATAAAAACAAATTTTGATAGAGTTTTTAGAGTTTGGGATCTTAATTTTTATATTATATAAATAAATATTCGATTATTAAATTATTTAAGTAATGATATATATAATTTTGAGACGGACACGAATGTATATATGTGTGGTATCAAATGAACATATACAATCCAATTGATTTAACCATTCATTTAACTTTTTTTTATAAACCAAAACTAATTCCAAGTAATTACATTTTCTACTTTGCGTTCGGATTGGATAGTAATTTGTACACCTCTTACCTATGGTTAAACACCAATTTTATAATAATAATAATAATCTTGCCAAAAGTTCCATTGATTAATAACTAAGCTTTATTTGATAACTAAATATGATTTTGGATTCCTACAATAATTTGAATATAAATGATTTAATTCTAATTTTACATATACAATTTGAGTATATAATTTAAAAGATGTAAAAGAAAAAAAGAAAAAAAAAATATAAGACTCGGGTATAAGATTTAAATGGAGTAAAGCAGAAACGGAAAAGGAAAATTGATTGGCCCATGCAGGTTTCGAACCTGCGACCTTCGCGTTATTAGCACGACGCTCTAACCAACTGAGCTAATAGGCCAATTGACAAAAGATTTCTTTTAAATTTATTTATATTATTTCCTTGGAATAATTAAGTTGAGTTTGAGTGGAGGTCTTCTTTGATTAGAAGCAAGTAGATTAAAGAATTGCAACTTTAGAGAAAGTGTAAAAAATTTTTTCATTTAGTTTGCATTATCAATTGTCACATTATCTTGACGAAACTGGACTTTATTCATTACCATGCTCTTATAAATAAATACAGTAGAGATTAGAAAAAAATGGAGTTGAGGTGAGGGTGAGTTACTTTATGAAGCAAAAGGTCCCAATTTTAACTGCAGTTAACATTGAATAAACAATTGTCAATCAGTGTTCTAAAACTACACTACGTTTTGGTAACCTCTTAGTATTTGACTCAATATATAAATTCACTCTGTAACTTTTCAAAATGGAAAAAAAAGATGTAACGCTTCATATAGTACAAAAGCATTAGTATAAATAAAAGCAGTATTTTGTATTGAAATAAAAACACTTCTGAATTCCAAAGAAAAATTTGAAACATTAGCATAGGTGTAGAGGAGAAAACAAAAAATTTAAACAAATTACACAAACACAACTGAAGACAAATGCCCATATTGAACAGCAAAGTTAGGTATCAACCAACTTCTCAAGCTCCCCATGAGGTGGCATCATATATACATATTAGGGAAGGGAAAACCAGACAAGCGTGCCAACTGAGAACACTAGGACCTTCTTTAATTGGTCATCACACACTAAATTTTTCCTTCTTTGGTTTAAACAAAAACATTATTGAAATGGGAACCCTCTTCTACTTATCTTTTCAATCAGTTTTTCTTTATTAAACAGGCTCTTGGTGTGCAGCTACATGAGGTCCGGACGCTATTGTGAACTGCAGACCCCTACGTTGTCCGGATTGAAGCACAAAAGCAACTTGTGTTGCTGCTAATGCTGCAGCCTCCTGAATCATCAAATTATGGTACTAAAAGTTTAGCATGAACCACAAAAGGTGGCCATAGGTGAAGGTAATAATATAATGGAATAAAAACTGAAGAATATACTAACTTGTCTTTGCCTTCGACGCTGCAAGATGCTGATGGCCCAAGCCATGATGTAACAGGGCAAAAGAAAACCAGCTGCTCGTAGCAAGAAAAGCTGCCAAGGACCAACCAGTTCATAAGAATGATGAATAATATGTCCATTCAAAAATAAACAAAGCATTTGAGCATGGGCATGGCAGAGTGCAATCGATTAGAGTGTTAAAATGTCTATTATAATTCAACTTACTGAGAAAAATGTAGACACGTCATCATCTCCATCAGCATCTGTAACAGTCAGTGCATGCCGCAAGAGGAGAAGAGCCATCAACTGGGGAAAAAAAGCAGAGTAAGCATTAAAATCAAATATAAGTTTTACGAAGGTCAATGGAGCATGAAACCTATATAATAAGAAATAGTGAGAGAAATCATAAATACAAATGGCATTTTATCCCAGGTGGCATGTCCAGGTGCCCCCCGTGAAGCCTCCCTCATATAACTTAAGTAGGTATTCCACCAAGGCTAGAATATAAAATTTTTATAGCATGGTGAAAAAGTAATTATCATGCAGAAGAAAAATAAGACCTTGAAGCTATGGGGCATATATAATGATTAAAATCAATATCTTTCTTCACTGCATCTAATGAGTATTCTATTTAATACTATCCTTCACATTTCTCATTCCATAAAATGGCATGCAGCAGAAATATTGCAAGTTTATAATTGTGTGTAATTTATCGGATAAAATTATAAATTAAAGGGCTCACAATGAGAGCAGCTGAACGGCAAAATGCAGCTCCACTAGCATTTGAAGCAGCATACTCATCATACTCAGCCTCCAGAAAATGGCGTTCTGCTTCTGCTATTGCCAATAGACGAGGATCACGCAGATCCAAAGGAGTGCCCGAGATGGTCCATCCTCCACTGAAAAAAAAAATGTGCAATAGCATGATGTGAAAATCATTATTTAAAAGTAGATGGCATAAAATGATATCTTTATAGCATATCCCAAAGATTCAACGAGCATTCTTGATGTGCATCAAATATCCAGAAGAAAAGCAAAATTGGCAAAAATTACAGAAAAATTTCAAGGACATAAGAGAGACTTTTGACCTACCCAATATCAATTGCAGTATCTTCAGTGCGAGGCGGACGAGGTGGAGCAGTATATCCAGGTTGGTAAGGCTATACGTCAAACCCAAAAAAAAAAGAATCAAGTCCAACAGATGTATCTATAAATTTATAAAATAGATCAGTTCAAACAATTTGTCAACAGTTCAAACAAGCAGCTAGTCCTAGTCCAATCTAAAAGATACATACAGAATTTAGATGATTACCACCACTTCTGAAGATTCTAAACAATATTCATGAGGATCAACGATAAATTAAGTTAGCAAAAATATGAGCACTTTTGGTGCAAGGACTTCAAGGATATTTTATGCAACTGGTCACAGTTCATTATTATGCATTACATAGAAGAACAAGATGATAGTTTGTACAAGTGAAAATATGCAACATCTGATCATTCTTATTAAACTAAATTAAATTCTAATCAAGCATGAAAGACTTAAACAATACTCAATAAACATACCTGATGGCAAATCTCACAAGAGATATCTCCTTTCTCATTACACCAATGCTGAACGCACTTCCTATGAGCATACTGGATAAAAGATAGAGCAGCCATTAGTAAATGTGGAAAACATATCAGCCAAAAGTAATAATAATAATAACAATAGTAGGAGTGTAAAACTCTATTTCATATGAACACCAATTCCTAGTTGAATCTACAAAAAATTGAACTGCTGACCAATCACTTTAGATTGGATCCCATTGAAGTTTAATCCAATGGCAAATTAACTAGAATCATTGCAAGATAGATTTCAATCGAAAGCGGGCATATAATAGATTGAATAATGTAATGGGCCATTCCAACATAAATTGCACAACGCCATGATGGTAACATACTTCTAATCATTGTGAAGACTGCAATTACAGGGCAAGATACAGGCATTAGCATCATTAGGAAATAAGGATACAATTATCTGGTTTGAATTATATCCAAATAACACAAAATAAGAGCAAATATGTAAATCAATTCTCCGACGGAACAACACTCCTAAACATCGAACAAAAAATTAATGCTTTAGCTCAATAAATGGATATACTAACATTAACCAATAACCAAGATTCATCATTCAATATTGTAACATGCAGTCACCAGCACCAAACTTACATTGACAAATAAAAATTCAAAATTTAAATTTAAAACATAAAAAATAAAATGAAATAATTAATTAAGTTTGACCTTGAGACTGCCGCTACAGGCACAGGGAGTCTCCATGTTGTTAACAGAATCCTCTTCCTGGCAAATGCGACACTCCGCCACCTGAATCAACGGCTTATCCTCGTCGTTGTCCTCCTCGTTCCTCTCCTTCCCCAAACCAGCACTATCAGTTTCCTCATCAGGCCGAGAACAGGAAGGCCCAGCAGCAGCCTCCACAGGTTTGTGATCAGCCTCCGCCTCCACCGGCGGCCTGATCAACCGATCCACGTACAGCACCACGTGATCACTCATTTTCAAAATTGAATTGCTCCTCTACGAATCCCCTCGAAAGAACTCAACAAAAGAAAATCCTAATTGAAAATATGGATCAATCCCAGAAAAAGGTGAAACATTTAAGACGAATTAGAGTCTTAGAAACCTAAGATCACGCTATTCAAACAGCGGATCGCAGGTTTCTTAGAAATTTCAAAGAAAGAGATTGAGAGAGAAAGAGAGAGAGTGAAAAAAGGAAAATATAGATATTTCTTTTCTTACCCGATAAATTTTTGTATTTAAGCGAAATGGGTATGCTTTTGTTTTTTATTAGAGAGAGAAAATTCCGCGTTTTCTAAGGATGGAATGGGAACATAGAGAACATTTAGGATTTATCAACCATATTTAATATTATTATAATTATAAATTTTTGGGAGTTTTTGTTATTTTGTATTTTTGCTTTTCTCAATTAGGCCAACGTTGGTATATTTCAAAATGTTGTTTTTTCCTGTCCAGGTTCACCCGTTATAATTCGATTTAGCTCCAGGGAATCCAATCCAATTCAACGATGTGTTTAAAAATATAATAAGTTAGGTTGGATGGGTATTTTTTATAATTAACGGATCGAGTTAGATTAGTGATTTACTAGATAAATTTAAAGGTCTAACTACATTCAGAAATAAATTATAAATAATTTAATTGATTTGATTTACAATTTCGAATACTATTGCTTTTGGAGTATATTGTAGTTTAAATTAAATATATTTTATAATTATGTTGCTGATTATTTTTAATTTTATTGGTTGTCTTTTTTATTATGAAATTTAACTTTTCATTGTTAATTATGATTATGATGATAATAATAATGAACATGTTAAGACATTTACTTTTAATATTGTCATTGAAATATATTTGTAGTTTGTGAAAATTTCACATCATTAATTAAATTTCACAATATTATACATTAGTAAATTTGCTTCAATTTTTATATATTTTTCTAGATGTAGATATATAGATAGATAGATAATAAAAAATTTCTATTTCTTTTTTCTAATAATTAACGAAATCAATAATATTATTTAATAATTCAATAAGAATTTCAAAATGAAGTTTCTTATACTGTTACAAATTTGTAAATGAAAATGAATTTTTAATTATACATATTAATAAAAATAAAAATAAAAAATCAAATGCCTTTTCATTTGTAGAATAATTTTTTACCTAACCACCTTCTTCCTTTTTTTTTTTACTTTTTTTCCACCTAAACGCAGCGAGTGTCAATCTGTTTTCAGTGTCATCAAATAAAAATCATTTAAGGGCTCAGACTGAACAAATAAAACTACAAGGACTTAATAGACAAAAATTCATAACATAGTTACATAAGGGAAGGTAATAAAAACAGAAGAGTGAGGAATTAACTTCAACAGAATATATATGATGTTCTAACCACTTCTAACTAGAAACTAAACCAATGCCCACTTTATTTTTGGCATCTTTGGTGCTTGCGCTGATGGTTTTATCAGTGTCCTACAAAAAACACGATAGTCATGAACCATCAACAGTTGACATCAGAATGTTTAGCCGTAATATTGGAATGTAATATAATAAAAATATATTTGTAATATAATGTTTACTCTATATTGTGATGTGAAAGAAATACTGATGAACGTGTATTGGTGGAGAAATTTTGTGGATAGTGACTCGGGAATACATTGGTGTAACTGGAAGAAGCTTGCTAGAAGAAAAGATCAAGGCGGACTGGGTTTTCGAACTATTCAAGAAAGTGCAAGTTCCACCTAAAGTTGCCAATTTCATCTGGAGATTAGCCTCAAATATTCTGCCAGTATAACAAAATCTAGTAATTCGAAGAATTCCCTTGGACCCCATTTGTACATCGTGTAATGCAGAAGGTAAATCTATTTTACGTGGCTTATGGTATTGTTCTTTTGCAAAGGAATGTTGAGAATTACTTGATGGGGAACACTTCGGAGATATTAAGGACTGGTTTCTGTTGTTTAAATCAAACTGTGATAGACAGAAGTGGGAGCTGTACTTCTGCTTGTTGTGGTCTATATGGTTTTCCAAAGGAATAAGGTTGTATATATGTGATAATAGATACCTCAATGCTCAAAAGTGTATATACTGATCCAAGCAAATGCTTCCGGATAGGAAAGGCGGTGTCCCGTATTATTATTCCCTCTTTCCTAGTTTATTGGAGACCATCTGGGCAGAATGCTATACTGAAGCTTCGAATGAAGCAGGAGTTGCATGGCTATTGCGAGATGAACGCGGCCAGAATAAGGGAGGTAAACTTTCTGTTATTCATGGCTCTGGACAAACAATTTTTTGCCTTCCAAACCCTTCAATCTATAGCCATCTCTTTCCGTCAGCCGGTCTGTGTTCTCCTTCTATCGAAAGACGTCTTACCATGGCTTCTATAACGAATTCCCTCGTCAAAGGCAACTGTTGTTGACAACGTCGTCGTGTCGTATGGACATCAGCTATAACCGCCCCAAATGGGCTTGCTGGGTCCATTTTCAAAGTCCAATTGAGTAATTGGGCTAAAAATTGGGTTGAGCCTCAAAGAATGGTTTTTTAAGGAATTAGAATTCTCAAATGTAACAAAAATTATGGATTATGAAATAGAATAACAAAAATGAATAAGAAATAAATAAGGGATGTTTGTACACCATAATTATGGGCAACTCTTATCCCATCCATGGTTTGGATTGGAAGGCTCTCATCACAAGATATTTTTCTTCAAAATCTTATCTTATCTTCTTCTTATGAAATATATTTGCATAAAAATAAAATTAAATGCTTGTGGGTGGATGCTTATCTATCCACCACCCCCAATTAATTCAAACAAGATAAATAAATAAATAAATAAAAACATTAAATACTTAATGTGAATTTTGTGATACATATTAAGGTGGACTGTGGCCATAAATGGTGGGGCCTCATCATTAAATGTGAAGAGAAGAGACAATTTGAGTTTGGGCCATTAGAATTTAAATACATTTGAAAATTTGAAAGAAAAGACTGTTTAGGATTTATAAGAAAAGAAAAGGTATTGGTTCTGTTATTTTGCTGAGAAAATGAAAGGGTGTGGGCATGTTCGGACAACGCGCGTGGTTTTTGATGATGACATGATTGTCAGAGTATTGTTCTAATCAATTAAGAGGTTTTTTGACTGTTTTGGGGCAATTTGGAAGGCTTAGGGTTTTGGTATTTTTGTCATTTAGTCGTAATTTAAAAAACGAGTAGCTTCTTTTTAATTTTTAATTATAACCCATAAGCATGCTCTTAATCTCTTGTCATGTCAAAGCTGAGAATAGAATTAATGCCTCTCTCTCTCTCTCTCTCTCTCTATGTATCATTTCGTATTCATAGATATTTTTTAGACTAATAAAATATGCTTTTTTGTTTTCTATCTTGGATTCTAATCAATCATGATTGGAGAAGATTAATCTCTATTTTAAAGCATAAAACGACAAAACAAATATCACATCTTTACCACCATTTGCGATTTCTGATTGTGCTCGTCCACATGCTTTGCTCCTTCTTCTCCTTTTTCTTTTTTCTTTTTTTTTTTAATTTTTCTGACCTTTTTGGGATATTAATCACTGAAATTCAGTTCTCCTAACCAATTAGGCCTGTCTAGCCGTGCTTATCAAGCTACTTTTTTTAAAAGAAGCCAAAAAAAAAAAAAATCTAGTTTAACTTCTTAATTTACAAGAATAAAACTAATTTATAAATTTTATCAATTACAATGCAACAATATATTAATAATTTAAATAATGTGAATTTTCAATAGAAATAGTTAAGTTAATGAAGAATTGGAATGGGTCAGATAATTTTGACTCTTGTTTTGGATTTCTTAACTTAGCACCCACAGGATGCCAAACTTTCTAAAGTCTCCCAAGTACGATAGGAATTCATTTTCGTTTAATTACAATTTTAAATTTTTGTACATGAAGTTTTTTTTTTTAAAATGTTCAGGAGAAATTATTCTTTTAATATATTTGTTAAACATAGAGATTGTGTCTATTTTAATTGGCTAATCATTTGCATTATAAATGATCGAAATAATGATTTAAGTCATTGTATCAATTTCAAAAGTATTATTTACTATGCAAATGCTATCTGTTTGAACCGTTGCATTTGGGTCAAAGAAAAAAAAATGTAATTACCATTAGGTTGTTAACGTTTTATATAATAAAAATAAGTTTTTTCGGTGAATTATAATACGAGGTTAATCTCGTTATTCATAGAGGATTTTCATATTAACGGTAAAACATTAATTAATGCGGCTAATTAAATTAATGGTTAGTGGTTACTCATTGTGGTAGCTTGATTATGTGTCGGCAAACTACATTACGTGCAGCCGCAATAAAATGCTTTCTTTTGAAAACACGTGATAAGAAAAAGGCAAAATGATGATTAGGAGTAACCCTAAAACAACATATTTTAATGCTTAATTTTTACAGGTGTCACCCAAAATTTGATAAATTTATTCTTTTTTTGGTAAAATATTGGACTCCATCTCCATCCTTCAAGGCTTAACCAGCCTTTGTACATAAAATATTAAGTTCCTGCAAGAGCAAGTTAGCTTTTGGTGGTCACTAGACATTGTCAATTTACAATCATGCGAGGGCAACGAGCTAGTAACATTTGAATGTTAAAAACTCATTTTGCGAATGAAACTGCATTTTCAAACACTCAATATGTTAGTGGAAGAAAACAAAAAATTAGGGCAATTTGAAGGAATCGCCATCTAAAATGTCCGTGGAGACAATTTTTGTAGCCATAGATCCCCTCTATAATAAATATGCTTTGTCTTGGAGATCATATTCAAAGGGTTATGAGCTCTGCATCGTAGGTGCAAACTGTCCTTTGGTACTAATGGCTGATCCTATGTATGTGCCACGTGTTTGGACTGTGTTGCAGGACCCTGCCCTTAATTTTATACAGTGATCTTCAAAACAGCCAATTCCCTGGTGAAAATCCCACATAAAATCAAAATCCCCTACAAACCCATATTAATAATTATTAGTTTTTATGGCTCTTGTCCCTTTGCCCTAACAATAAATATATCAATTAATTAATGTAACAATATTAATATTTATTAATTGATCTGTATATATGATTTGCATTTTGTTTGAGATTATTATTAAAAAAAATTATTTAAAAGTTTTAATTTTAATTAGGGGTTTTAAGTATGGAGTGCCCTAACCAAGAGACCCCTCTCCTAATATTTGAAAAAAAGGTTTTTGGATCTTGTGGAGTTTTCATTACACAGTTTTACTAACCCTCAATATATGTATTTATAAATACTCAAACCACAATTATATCAGTAAACCTCTAATATATTTGTTAGCACCATCTTCATTTCATATATCCATTTTAATATATATTTTTTCCATTCACCTATTGGAGTAGAAATTGCTCTAAAAACTTAACTATCCCCCACCCCACAGACCAACCAAAAGCCCTGTATGATTAAGCCATGGACTTAACCACAAGAAACCCTCAAACCAAAACTCCCGACTCAGATACTGATACCGAAACCCCACTTCAGACCCACCTTTCCAGAGCCTTATCTCTCACTAATGGCTCCCCCTCATTTCACCCACCACCGCAAACGGTGGTTTCTTACAAAGAATGTCTCAAGAACCATGCTGCTACTCTTGGTGGTTTAGCCTTAGATGGCTGTGGTGAGTTCATGCCTAGCCCTTCTGCTTCGCTTTCTGACCCAACTTCCCTCAAATGTGTTGCTTGTGGTTGTCACCGTAATTTCCACCGCCGTGACAGCCTTCAACCACCGCCGGTGGTGGCTTTTCACTGGAGTACTTCGAGCCCAAGTCCTGGGCAAACGAGTTCAGGACCGAGTCATAGTGATCCAAATTCGCCGGCTTCACCGATTCCACAACAGTCTGTTTACCCATCTGCACCGCATATGCTTTTGGCTTTAAGCACGGGTCATTCTGGACCGTTTGAGGAGAATCATCATCATCAGATGAATCATCCAACGGTGATGAACCCACATGGGAAAAAAAGAGCAAGAACTAAGTTCACTGAGGAACAGAAAGAGAAGATGCATCTCTTTGCAGAGAAGTTAGGGTGGAAAATGATGAGAGCAAATGATGAGAAGATAGTGGAAGAGTTTTGCAGCGAAGTTGGGGTTAAAAGAAATGTCTTTAAAGTTTGGATGCATAACAACAAGCATAGGAAAGAGAAGGGTGGTTGTGATATTAACAAGAAAATTGTTAATTTTAACTGCGACAGTAACTACGGTAGTTACCAGATTGAGAGCAAAATTGCTTCTCTTGATGATGGGTCTTCTCCTTCTTCATCTTAATCGAGAAAGGAACAGAAGCTAGTAAGTAGTAAGCATGGAGATTTTTTTTCTTTCTTCCTTTTGTGGTTCTCTTTTTCTTGTTTTTCTGGTATTTTTGTTTCTTGTTTTCTTGATTAATTAGTGATTAGTGATCACTAATTACTGACGATGAAGGATCAGACATTCAGAATAGAAGCTAGGATGACAATTAAGGGAAAATTAATTCTCTTGCTGATCTTTATTAATTATTAACAATCTGGGTATCAAATGTTTATTTTTCTTTCTTTCTTTCTTTGTATAATTATAATCAAGAAGTAGAAGAGATGTCATTAATTCATTACTGGCTAGGCATGGATGTGACTAATTGGTATTTCTGGTGACTATAGCTATAGCTTTCATTAGGCAAGGGTTTTCAATTTCTCATTATATTCATGATCTAATTAATTGCTATTAATCCATATTTTGTTTTTGAGTTACAGTTTCCCAATGGAAGGTAAATAAAAATTGAAATGAGAATAAAAACAAAAAACCCTCTCTCTTTCTTTACTCTCCATGCTCATATTGTGTCTTGTACAAAGCTGGAGCCTTATCACTTTTGGGTGCAATTTGTTATGACATGTTATCTGCAATAATGTCCTTTTCCATTTTGTAGAGGGCAACTCTACTGTTGCAGAATATGCACCCTTGTCCTATAGGGATGATGGCTCTGTCCTGCTCTATTTGGGTTTGGTACAACTTGCTCTCAGCTAAAAATCCCTTATTTGTTCTTTTTTTTTTTTTTTTTTTTTTTTTTTGGTGTTTCTTTGGTTGTTGCTGTAGTTGAAAGGAAAGTTACCCTCTTGCCTTCAATACCCATAACGCATTATAATTTATAAGCATAGTGGGTGGTTTTAGGGTTTAAAGTTGCACCTTTTGTACTTTTTTATCGTAAATTGTAGGAAAAAATGGGGTCTAAACAAGTTTTATCTTGAATTGTATGCAAGAAAAGAGACATTATCGCTTGGTATTAGTAGGAGAAAGGTATGAAGAGAAATTAGGGAAATAGAAATCCTGCTTCAAAGGGTTATGACATGTTTGTGTATTTGCGCAAGATATTGTTAAAATAGGCTTTAAAGGGTAGGTGGCTTTTTTGATTAATCCATGTTAGGTGACATAAGCAGCTGGTTTGAATGAGCATTACCACCTTTCCTTATTTGGGCGGTTGATGGAAGCGGCAAGTTTTGTTTCTTTCTTCTTCTACTTTCTAATTATGTATCGTAAAGCTGCTTCAAAACCACTTTAATTAATTAATTATTATTATTTTATTATTTTGAGTCCCTTGTGATGATTGTATATGCCTTGAAAACCTACCACATGCATTGTATCCTACACTATTAAAATGCAAGCCAGAAGACTGCACATGATGAATTTATTTACAATCCTTTTTGTTTTTTTTTTTGACTCACTTTACGCTTCTTGGGCCCCAGAACCGGCCGCAGGTCTGATTCCGATGAATCAAATCAAAATCGGTCTAGGGTGGTCGTTTATATAATCGAACTAAATTAATTATTTAATTAATAATCTTCACCGTAATGTAAGTGTCCAGTCTTTTTCAAACACACCTCTGCTGCCTTAATATCTTTCAGTTGCTTTGGTACAAAACAATCAAAGTGCATTTCATAGATTCAGCACTGAAAGCTTAGTTGGGAAGAATCTGGCATGTCTCTGCAGAACTTACAAGTCATACTAGGAGGCGTCAAATGCAAGCAGTGATCGGTTCTTTCTTCCAACCAAGCCAGTCTCTTTTCAAAACTCAATACCCCAATATGCATTAGTCGGATATCAACCTGTACAACCCTAGCACAAGATCGAAGCAAAATGTAATAATCTGCGTGAGCAACATAAGTCAAGGCACCGCCACCCCTCTTCCTCGTGTAATGAAGGTAATCAAATCTTTTGAGTTTGGCTCTTGGTGCAATGTAGCAGAATCTATTCTCTTCCATGTCTAACTTAAGCCGTCTAATGGCTTCTTTCTCTTCGAGTGCCTCTTCTGAGTCTTTGCTGCATTCTAAGTTTTGATCTTCCTGTGCTTCATTGGAAAATTGGTCATTATCCAGACTCTGCTGTCGGCTACATTCAGGGGGGTTGTCAGTACTGCTCCGACTACCAGACGGACTGTCATGCCATCCTTCTCTAACTTCCTTCGTTTCCAACAGATTTTTAACACATTCATCATCATTCCTTGATCTCTTTTGGTTAAAAACAGTATTACTTGGCATCCGAGGCTCTTGTGCCAGCTCAGACTCCTGATATCCAAAAAAGAAGAAAAAAAGAAGCTTGAAATCAAAGTTCGCTATCTAATATTTTGATTCTTGATAATAACTGCGGAACATGCAGTTTTTATTAGAAGAAAACATCCCACCAAAACAAGAAGCTATTAGGCCAGGGTTGATAATGTAAAATTGGAATGCAACTTCTCTGTCACAATCTTTGATTTCAGGAAAATTATAAAATATTGATGTACTAAATTTCAGAATCTAATGGAAGCGAATTGCACAAGTCACATATGGCATGAAAAGATAAGAAATCACGCTTACATGCAGCAGCACATATTTAAGAAATAAAATTAGAGTTTTACTTGCATCATACAATCTAAGAACATATAACGTTACTCAAGACTGCAGTTTAACACAGTACCATGCAATTTACTTCAGCTTATCATTATTATTCTTCGTTCCCTTTTATGCACCTAAAAGGAATAATAATATCATGAACTTGATAGAAGGCAGCTGCAGCTGACTGTATCAACAAAATACTTGTACAGATACATTTGAGCAAAAAACATAAAAATCTATAGATTCCAATGGACCCTTGAAAAGTCAAGGAAGATAATAACAAAATATTGAGATCCCTAAGAAAAAACTTTTAGTAACATCTAAACGATAAAATTGTTAGTATTCCAATAAAGTAATTGACTATGTTTAACACATTTATATCCTAAATTCTAGTAGTCAGAATCCTCGTGTAAATTACATCCAATTTCGTACTTTGTTATTTATAAGTGTTCTAATGTCTTCAATTTTTAAGATAATAATCAATGAACAAATATTGCAGGGTCACTTTCCAGTTGTGTTCCAAACTTACCATGAAGAACATTGAATTAACATTCAGTAAAGTACTATAGACAATTAGAAGGCTAGAAGCATAGGATTAATCTGAAATCTACCGTGAGATACAAAGACTAAATTGACTTTTACAAAATGGAACAAACTTTCAGCATGAGCATACATCTGAAAATAAAGATGACATAAACATTCAGTATATAAATTAACTTTCCTCTGATTAATTAATATTACCTGTTCATTCTGGTAGAAATCCCATAACTTATCTATTAATTCTTCTTCCACTCGATAATCTGTACGTGAAGGTCCTGCTCCGGCAAATACCACATCCTTACAATATTGGAGGTATGAGGGCAAGTCCTTTGCAAACTCTGCAGGAGCAAAAAGGGAAAATTACGAGGCTGGGAGATTACAGCTACAAGAACTTTTCTAGAGCATGAGAGTCAATTATAAAGCAGCAGCCGAGCTTCCAAGTAATTACCATAGGTGTCAACAATCTTGGTGTACGTTGCTTCTAGGTGGTGCAGCAATAACTCTGCTGAACCCAAACCAGGCTTCTGAACGTGTGATGGATTTCTAATGAATTTTTCACCAGAATCATCCATCCTATGAAGGAAGGAAGCAGAAAATTTTCCAGCATCACCCTCCATTTCAGAAGTAAATATTGAATCTAATGCATCTGTATGACAAGAACGGGAAGCAGAGCACTTGCGCCTCAACAAACTCCTTTCCCATGCCCCAAAACCATTAATGTTATAGAGCATTCTTATAGCCACAATAAGTATTGACATTACACAGATCCGTGTAGGAAGCCTAAGCTCACTTGTTGATAACCATAAATCTGGGGGCAGTGACCATTCATATATGCGGAGTGCATGTGGAAGAACTTCTTCAACTGGAAGAGAGAGCTTCTTAAGATAGCGAGCAGCTATTTTGTAGAAGTTCACTGGCGGTAAATGTAAACCTATTGACTCAGCAATTCTCGCTGCCATTGGCTCCAAATTCTGTACAGGAACTGTTTGAGAAGGCCTAAACATTAGACTTGAACTGATAGGACAAGCAGCTGAAGCACGTTCAAAGCGTTTTTCAATTTCAACATGAGCATCAAAGTACGGAAGTTTTCCTTCGAGCGACCACTTTAGTATATCTGTTGGCAAAATTGCTTCCCTAGCAACATGACAAGACAAAAATGAAATAGCTAGAGAATGAGATAATGGTATTTTCTTCCTTAAACATTGAAACCAGACATTCACTGCGCGCTGACCGTATGCGTTGTGGGGCTCCTTTCTGTTACGAGGCCGATGATTTGTTGGTTTTCCTGAAAAGGGGGGAAAAAACATTCATTCAAAACTTGACATCTAACCCACATGATACAATCAGATATCAATATTCCGTATAAACCCAGTGAAGCTAGTGCAAAAACTAATAAACAATAATTCTAACAAAAAACCAAAAAATCATAAAGCATAGAAACATAACTCACTATCATGTCTATATGATTGTGTTATTTCAAAATTATAAATTTCAAATGCCATAGTAACAATAACCATCCCCTTTACACAAAATTCATAAAAACCAAACTGTAATGAAAAGATTTTAAAATTCAACAAAAAGCTTCAAAGTTTCTTTCTTTACCTACTGTTTGGGTCTCGGATTCCAGCAACACTTCATCTGCCCAGCCATCCTCATAAACCCCAGTGGAATACAAGTACCTTAACCAGACAGTTCCAGCAATACCACAAATCAAGGGACTTGCATTGAATTTCTCTACAAGAGCCTCACACTGCAACTGAATCATCCACTGCATCCCCATCACATACCTAAACCTCACCTCATTGTAATATTCCTCATAACTCAACTTCCCATTGGCACGCGAGCCGAAATCGTCAGGCTCCATGGGCCCCACCCCGTCCAAATTCTGATTACTATAGTTATAATCGTTCTGCGTTTCTCTCTTCGCTTCGATTTTAGTAGCAGTTTTATTGTCTTCTTCTTCCTGCGTGAATCGGAGCCAGGCTTGAGAGGACGGGTCGTTTTGGACATGCTGGGAGAGGCGTGGGCGTCTGGCGCTGTAGAGTATACTGCCTCCGTCTGCATTGAAAACATCATCGTCAGCGACGCCCGTCAAGATGATGTCGTCGGCCTGGGCGCCGCACTCCTGGCAATAATAGAAGCCGTCGGATTCATCAAGGCCGACATGGCCGCACCTCCTGCATGCCCATTTTTCTTCTCCTTTGTGGTCCATTGATTTGGGTCGAGAAATTTTCGCAGCTTCGCTTAGGAACGCTGCGTTTTGTTGTAGAGAGCAGTTTGCAATGCGGTTACTCGATTAGGTTTATTTCTGGGCCCACGACTTGGAATTCGCTATTGCCTCTACTGGTTTGATTGGGCTTGAAAAGCCCAAGTCATCATTACGTATGCCTACAATAATATATCCCATTACCGAACGGCTTGTCGTTTGGAAGTCGGAATCAATATTATAATATAAAATCACTTTTAAAAAAAATAATAATAAATTAGGACATATAATTTTTTTTTAAATGAAGAAAAATTTTGAAAATGTTCGTGCCGTGATAAAATTATTAATAACGATCTAAATGGACACTCAATGTACAAAAATTAATTTGACTCTAAGATTTGAACCTGCCTAATTGTTTGGCATAATTTCACTTCTGAAACTCAAAATGTTCCCCCCATATTTAACGGCTGGAAACGTTGTCAAATAGTGAGGTTTAGAAAATAACATATTTATAATATATTACTTTAGATAAAAATTATAAAAAACAACTTGTTTTAAAAATATGTTTTTGTTTTTACTGCTGACATTATCAATGGTTGAAACTCGAAAGACAAAGTTCCTTGTCCTCCACTTCTTATAGTGCATTCCTGTCTTGAAAACTAACACAACACAAACAATATCATATTTCACCATCTATCTTAATTTCTCAGCAATTTCAACCCGTAAAGCCGAAAATACAGATTCAATTTTGAAAAAACACACTATGTTGGGAGAATAAAAAAACCTTTACGATTTACGGCATAAGGGGATTAAACCTCTTGATTTCACATTAAAAAAAAAACGGTGTATTTTAATTTAAATTCGAAGAAAAGAGAACCATTTTATTATATTTATATGTTCTTCTTTGTTATGATTATTAGGTAATAATTAATGTGATGTTCCAATAGTCGGAAAATGACACCCACCGCCGGCCTAAATCTTGAGATTTTCCTGATGATGAAAGCCGGCATTGAAAGTTAATGATGGGATTATTGAAACTAAAAGAAGAAATGACCCTTAAGTGGACTTAGTTCCTAATAACCATCATATTAATCAGAACACTTTATGGAAAATGATAAAAATGGTAGGAAATTTCTTTTCATGTATTTTTATGAATTGTGTATTATGCAAGCTAATTAAGTGGTAATTAGGGTTTTGTCTGTTTACTTACTACAACATTGGTTGTACTATCACGAGGATATCTAAGATACTGATGAATTAAAGACCATAACTTTGGCGATTTCTTTCTACAAAAGCTTCACAAAAATTTCATGACAGTCAACTTTATAATTTCTCAACTGTAATATAAAAATGATTGCGTGTCAACGAGATTAGTGTTAATCATCATTAACTTATACAATGGATTTGTTTTGGTCATCTAATTTCATTTTAGGTCATCTATGTACTGAAATGAAAATGATGAAATATGAATTGGAAACATATACTTTTAAAGAAATCATACTGTGATATGTAACATAAGCTCACGAGTTCAATTTTCTTCCTTTCATATATTTTTAAATATTGCTTTATCCTTTATAAAATAATGAGAAATAGAATTGATTTTACAGATTTCACTTTACCCTTTCCAAATACTAAGTAATAGTGTTTGCTTTTGCTAGAAAAAGTTTAATAGTTTGGCCGAGAAGGAAGAAGAAAATAAAATATACAGAGGTGTAAGAGATGACATTTTTCCAATAAAGAAAATCATGAAAAATTACCAGAGGTAAAAAATGTTGATCATCCGCCTGCTTGATTTAGATTCGATCATTTACGACAACATCCGTTACACATGATGTCTAAATATATTGACTCTGTTATCTAGGAGTCACGACCTACTATATGAGCTGCCTTAGGTTAAGCTCTATTGTCGTGAGCTAAGGACCGCAATTTTATGATCCTGCAGGAAAGAAGCATAGTCTCCCATCAGTGATCGAGAGTCGGTGCGCCCTATGGGGTGTCTTAAATCAGAATGTCAATTCTTGACCCGTGATCCGAACAGATGAGGAGTGACTGACATACCTAGTAGTCCCATTTTTTCTTTATTAAAAAAAAAATATATCAAAACATAAATTCAATACTTATATCATATAAGCGTTTAACCAAAATAAACAAAAGATCAGGCCAGGTTCCATTTCAAGTCAATAATTTAAGACAATATCAAAAACAATTGGAGAGAAAAGGAAATAAAATAGAAAGGTTGATGGATAACTTAAACTAACAAAATTTTCGATTTAATTCTCTATTTGTTTTTATTGATAATTTTAATTTAAAAATCTCGCTTCTTATATATACAGACAAAAATACATTAAAACGGATAAAATTTTATTTATGATGATTTCGTTCAAGTGAAAAAAACTTAAATTTTAAATTATTTAAATAAAAAGAGATTGAGTGTTGAATTATTATAAAATGTTATTGATATTACGCTGCGTGAGCAAAACCGCAATAACTTCAAAATTAATTTCATTTGAAGAGGACAATTGCTATTAAAGATCAATGAATCATAGAGTAATAATTAAATTTGAAAAAAAAAAAAAAGAAAAAGAAAAAGACTAAGTACCAAAATAAAGCAGGGCCACAATAGACTTCGATAACCTAAAACGTCCCCACAGACAGAAGCGTGAACTGAAACTGAAATTGGATTTTTTATTTAGTTTGAATACCCGATTGTGGACAACAAGATATAGGGCGGCAGTTGGTGGGTTTCAACTTACGTACGTGCCAAAGATTTTAATTTCTCTCTCGAATTTCCTTAAACCCTAATTAACGCTCCAAACACCACCGACCATTTTTTTTTTTTTAAAGATTTTTTTTTTTTTCAAAAATAATTAAAAATGAAGTAGAAAAATAAAAAGAAACCTCACCTTCTCTAAATTGACTCACTCCTTGAAACGTGTCACTTCACAGAAAGTCCATTCAATTGTGACATTTAATACTAAAAAAATCATATGGAAATGGAAACTCCTTTTATACGTTAAAAAAATTAAAAAAGAAAATTGACAAATTGTGACATTTATTTATTATTCACTTTATCACTTCGGACTTCGAACAATTAAGATCTAATCATTTGAAAATAAAAATATTCTGAAACGTCAAGTAATATAAAAATATAATAATTTTAAAATTAAAATACAATAAAGTCTTAAATGTTTTTTTTAAATGAGTATTAAAAATTTGAATCTCATTGATATATAATTATACTTTTGATATTAAAATTTTAAATTTAATCTAATTGATTTTCTGTGAATATAATATTTGAAATTAAAAAAATTAAAATGATGGATCGAGATTAGAATATTCATCTTTGAAGAGAGATTAAAAATTTGATTTTAATATAAATGAAATAAATATATACTATCAGCGCTGTGTTGTTGGTAGGTTGATGGAGATCGAGCTAGTTTTGATTCAGTGAACTAGAGACATTGTATGATTAATTTTGAAAAAAAAATCAATATTTTTTAACAATTAACCTAAGCAATTAAACATACCAAACCTAAGAAAATTCGCATGGCTTGTACCTGTAAACGTAGCTTTCTTTCATGAGTTGAATGAAAGGAATATCTCATTTCTGCCGTGAGTCTCGCCACTTTGATCACGCACACAGATGCCTAAATTTTGTCTCCACATATTTCACTTTCTATACAAGTGGGAAGTCCACTATCAACTATGCATTTTCGATGGAGAATTTTTATTTGTGCGCGACTCATCTGTCATTTTTATCTTTG
The DNA here is from genome assembly GCF_041381405.1 of Jatropha curcas. Taxonomy (NCBI): domain Eukaryota; kingdom Viridiplantae; phylum Streptophyta; class Magnoliopsida; order Malpighiales; family Euphorbiaceae; genus Jatropha; species Jatropha curcas. Next base: position 23,485,219 of record NC_143155.1, read on the forward strand.
CTTCCAATTTGAGAAAACAAGCTAATATTGAGCGAAGAATAATGGGTACCAAATTCTTTTACACGATCAGAACCCAGTTTGATTTTGTAAATAATAAATTATTTGAAATCGATTTTGTATGTGATAGTATGTATAGGGTCACCAATTTTATTTGGAACTATGCGTTTTATCTGTTTGGATTGTTATTCAGACAAATTTTCAGGTAATTCTCTGTTCTTTTTTTTTTTTTTTGGTGTTGTTTTAAAGGTTTTTGATTGATTATTGTTAGTGGGTTGTTTTAATTTTGTGCCAGGTTTCAGAAAGGTGAAAACTTTGAGAAGGATGAATCTCATCAAATTGGTTCAAGTTGGTCTCAGGATTCAGAGATTGATAAAAACAATGAAGAAGAAGAGAACTCTGTTGTTATGGAGACAAATAGGTATGAGTTCTCAACCGGGAAAGGTATATATGGGTTCGTAGAACAACCAATGACCTTTAGATTTAGTGTTCACGAAATGTTTGTTCATTCACGTAATGATGCAATTGTTAATACTCCGATAAAATTTGATTCTGGAGGCTCCATTGATCAGAATTTCCAGGATGTTGGATTGGATACAGAAAAAGCAGAAGAGAAAACAGAGAAAGCAGGGGATTTGTTCAAAAGTTTTGTTGTTGATGAGGTTTCAGAGATGAAACAAGAACATGAAAAATTAATTGAGGAGGTGAATTTTGAAGAGGAATTGTTTGTTTATGATCGTGTGGTTAATGAAGATATGGATTCTGGAAATCATGAATTGAAAACAGAGGAAACAGAGTACCCTGTTCAAAGTTTGGTCCTTGAAGAGGTTTTAGATAAGCCAGAAGTGAAAATATCAACTGAGGAGAAGAGTTATGATAAAGAACAAACTCATTCAACCACCTGTGAAATTTTGAGTGATGGAGCTGTCAATGAAGTATTAGAACCCGAAATTCCAGTTTGCATCAATGAGGAGAAGGCAGAACAAGTTTTAATTGATGGAGTTGGACTTGAAAGTTGCGTATTGGTGGATGAGGAGAAGGCAAGACATAAAAGCGAAACTGAAGCTGTTTTAATGACATGCCAATCCACAGATTCTGATGATGAATATATAGAATTACAACTCCAGAAGCAGAATTCAATTTTATTGGATGAGGAGGAGACTTTGTCTAGAAAGGATTTTAGCAAATTTGAGGACAAACATGAAGAATTGCTTGATGAGAAGGCAGATCCAGAATCAGAAGGGCACAATTCTTCAAAGTGTTATGCCCAAAGTGATGCAGATTACATGTTGGAGCACCAAGAGATAATAGACCAGCTGAAAACGGAGCTTAAATTAGCAAGAACTGGGGGTCTGCCAACTATTCTTGAAGAATCAGAATCTGAAGAATTGGAAACCCCAAGAACAGTTCAAGAATTAAAGCCAATGAAGATTAACGACCAAAAACTTGAAAGCAAAGATTTTTTAGATGGGATTCAAAAGGTTTACAAGAGCTACTCGGACAAAATGAGAAAATTGGACATCTTGAATTTCCAGACCATGCATGCACTTGGTGAGTTTAGCCATATAATTTTATCTGTCTTCTTGTATTATGTTATGGCTAATCAAATCTTAATATTTGGATCAAGAACATCTATTAATCATAATATTTTTATGTTTAAAAAGATTTTAAATAATTATTATATACTATAACAGAAAATACTACATTTGGCTAATCCACCTGATAATTTTGCAGATTTCTTTGACCAGAAGAAACCTTTTATGAAAATTATATTGAATGATATGTCTCCTTCTTCTTTATTTCTACAATTTGTACACTAATAATGTCCCTATTAAGTTACCAATCTTTTGTCTAGTCGTTGCATTCTAGATGTTTTAATCAAGTCTCTATTGCTAAAAGACCTACCTCTTCTCTTTGCCTTTTTTTCTCAGAAACTTTTAATAAAAGATCTGCAATAAGAGCAGAACTTTATCGTAATAATATCAACGTGCTTTGTGTCCCATTTCCAGGTTTACTTCAGATGAAAGAAACAGTTCAGTTTCAGACAGCTCGAAAATCATCGGTCCCAGCAATTATGTCAAGTCTTTCCCAGAATTTATGGTCTTGCAAAGGGTTTGCAGTAATTGATCCGATAAAGAAGGTAATTGCTGATATGCATAAAGATTTTGAAACCATATATGTTGGACAGCTTTGCCTTTCTTGGGAAATACTCAATTGGCAATATTGGAAAATTCAAGAATTGCAAAAACTAGATTCTCAAAGATCCTATCAATATAATCAAGTAGCAGCCGAATTTCAACTATTTCAAGTAATGATACAAAGGTTTCTGGAGAATGAGCAGTTCCAAGGTCCTAGGGTACAAAATTATGTCAAGAACCGATGTGTCCTTCGCAGTCTTCTTCAAGTTCCCCTAGTTAAAGGTAAAAAGGTTATTTCTAAATCAACCATTAATTTATTTTTGAGCCATTCATTATATTCAAGTTGCTGTAATTTCACTGCAGATGATAGTTTCAAAAGCAAAGATGAAGAAGATAAAATTACAAGTGAAATGCTAAAAAAAATTATTCAACAATCAATGATTGTCTTCTGGGAATTCCTTCACGCCGATAAAGATGAAAGCAATATGATTTCATATTCTCATAATCACCAAACTCATCATGTTAATCTGCAAGACCTTGTAGATTCAGAGCTGTTGACAGATATTCGAACTGATTTTCAAAAGGTAAGTTCTTTAATGTCTAAATCTTGTTCTAATAATCATTTTAGTCATTGGAATTAATAGCTTTCTTATGATGCAGAAGGAGAAAAAACTCAAAGATATATTAAGAAGTGGAAATTGCATAGTGAAGAGGTTCAAAAAGCAACAAGAAGGTCAAATACATGGGATTCATACATTGTTCATAGCTCAGGTGGAAATAAAATTGGTTTCAAGAGTACTAAATATGTCAAAATTAACAAGAGATCAATTGATTTGGTGTCATGAAAAATTAGACAAAATTAAATTTTGTAATAGAAAAGTTTCTGTAGAATCCTCATTTTTGCTCTTGCCATGTAGACATGGTGATCAGTAGTGACTGCAGCCATTTTGTTGCTGTAGATAAATGCATTTTAAAAAAGGCTTATACATGTAATTTTACACGTCTGGTTCTTTTTTTACAAGTTGTGATTTTGATTTGAATTACTATTTCCATGATAAGACCCACTTCTTGACTAACTAGAATAATTTATAATTTTGGGAATTTCCAATTTACTTTTTATTAATTAATCTCTAAGGTTTAAATTTAAGATTTTGTAGTTTGAAAGATGTTTTCCAATACCACTAGTGTTGTAAATTTTATTCATTATAAATTATTATTCAATTCAATATCATAAATAAAAAGTGAAATTTACAATGAACCGTAAGCTACAAAATGAAAGAATTTAAATTTAATTTTATTGAACTCGAACTAAGTTAATTTGCAATTTATAATTAATAAAATTACTCATTTACCAGCTTAAAATTTGAGTTTGAGCTCCACTAAATTATTAATTTAACTTTTTTTTTTTCCTAAAAAAGTTTTGTTAAGCGAGATTGAGTAAACTCAATGAATAGTTTTAAATTAAACTTATTGAATGAATTTTGTTTGAGTTGATCTTTTTAACAGTTCTGCTTATTTATTTCTCAAAAAAACAAAAAAAAAAATTCTGCTTATTTATAAATGTATGGTGTATATAATAATAATAATAATAATTTAAGAGGAGTAATTTGTAATTAGAGAACTTGTCCGATGTTTCTGTCCACTTGGGCCAAAGCCCAATTAGGAATGACCACTGTTGTAAAACTCATCGAAACATGCAGGGCCTAAATCTGAGCCGTTCCTTATCATTGAGCTTCAACCGTAGGATCTAGGGCGACAATCACTGAAAATAAAGTCGCTTTTATATCCTCACTCCATCGTCCAAAACCCTTCTTCTCTGCTTCAGCCTCCGCGTTGCCAAGCAGCATCCACACTCTAAACCCTAGGAGAGAGAGTGGGAGAGGGAGAATAAAAAAAATGGTTCAGCGGCTCACATATCGGAAACGGCACAGCTATGCCACGAAGTCGAACCAGCATCGGGTCGTCAAAACTCCCGGTATCATTTCCCACTCAAACTTTTCTTTATATGTAATTTTAGATCTGATATCAAGTTATTAACATTTTGAAATGGGCGTGGATGTGAACAGGAGGAAAGTTGGTTTACCAGACCACAAAGAAGAGAGCTAGTGGCCCTAAATGCCCTGTTACTGGCAAGAGGATTCAAGGGGTATGTTATTTTTGGCAATAAACATGATACTTTTATTGCATGGAAATTGTGATCTTTTCGAAATTTCTTTTATGTAGAATTGCAATTAATCTTTATTTCATGAAACATTTGTGTATTTGAATGTGTGGAAAGCGCAAATTAACTTTAGTTTGAAGTACATGGGAAAATGGGGGCAAGAGAGATTGAATGCTGCCTTTCGTTTTCTTTATTTTCTAGCAATTACCTAAGTGTTAAACATGTCCCAAATTGTCCATTCTTGTGTGAGAGATCGGATGATATCTATTGGCATTCTTTTTGCCATTCATGGAAGTGAAATAATGAATAGAAAATGGGGTTTTGGTTGCTAACGGTGACAATTTGACATGTTAAGTTAAATGCAGTCGCTTAGTCTATGTTATGAATCATTAGGGGATTATGTCATCGCAATAGGTCCCTCCTTGAATATTAGAAGAGTAATCATACGTGTAATTTGTCTTCATTCTAAAATTATGAAGACAAGTATTCCAGATTTCACCGTATTGCCTTTCTTATTTCTTGTTGTCTCTGTGAACACTACAGTATGCTTTTTAATATGAGATTGTTATGTTAGCAGAGATGACCTTTAAGAAGTTTTGAGTTCTTGCCTCTTAACAATTGTTGCAAGGCTTCATGTGAACTTGCTCATGCGTCCCTCCCCTATTTTCCCAATACTTGTATTCCTACAAGTGTGTATTTGATGATCTCTAGTTGGTAGTTAAGTGGGTCTAAGTGATATATTTAGATCAGTTGATTTGCTTTTTTACGAGCTCCTGCCTATTATCTGAAATGTTGGATCTTGTTGAAAAAATAATATTATTTTCTGATTCTAGACATTGGAAATGTATTGTGCTTAGCATGGATCAATTTAGTTTACTGTAAACTATGGTGGAATTTGTGAGATTTTGAACTGTCTAGTTACCCAATGAAGAGCTTATTTTCATTTCTGCTAAATTGTTGTTTATGTCTGCAGGTTCCTCACTTGAGACCTGCTGAATATAAGAGGTCAAGATTGTCAAGAAACAGGAGGACTGTGAATCGGGCTTATGGTGGTGTATTGTCTGGTGGTGCTGTCAGAGAAAGGTTTGTTTTCATATAGCTGTGGGAACAAGACATTATTGCTTGTATTTTGTCTTATGGAGTGTTATTAAGTGAGATTATTGTACAGGATTATTCGTGCCTTTCTGGTTGAAGAGCAAAAGATTGTGAAAAAGGTCTTGAAGATTCAAAAGGCAAAGGAAAAGCAAGCCTCAAGAAGTTGAGATAGAAATGTCCAGTGATTTGGAGGATTTGTCGAAACAGCCAATGTTAGTGATTCATGGAAAATATTAAGGGGATCCCAATTCGAATATGTATTTTGTTTTGGCTCTTGTGAACCATGGTTTCTTAGCTTTGTCCACAAATTATGCTGCAATTTTGTTCCGCTTTATCATTTCTCTGTTGTGCTGTCTTGAACTATTTGCTTGGATGACTGTGCAATGACATATTTCTTGGATACTGCAATTACTTTGTTCTATTAATTAGTCCCTCATACTTGCAAGGCATCTTGAGTTTAGCTCTGACTGCATTTGCTTGTGATGATGCCAATTGTAAAGATAAGTTATTAGATGGAGATGCTTGTACTGGTACTGTACAATTTCTATAAGTTAGAGGTACAGCCTTTAAAGGAAAAACTACAGTAACAGCTTCTTCATAGGCTGGATGGTTTCAAGCATTTGCACCTGCGAGGATATTGAAGGTGCCCCAAGTTTACTGTTGGTAGGGTTTTTTTTTTTTTATTTATTTTTATTTTTTTTTATTTTTTTGTTGAGAATAATTGTCTCTTGTTCACACTTGGAAAAGGTGATTTTGTCAGGACATCTGCGTTTCACCGCATTTGGCAATCTGTTGATCGGCCATTAGGTCCGAAACTCACAATTTAAATAAAAACAAATAAAAAAGGAAGTTATCATTTTAGCAAAATAAATGAAGCGTTGTGTTTCTTGTGCATATGGATGATGGGTCTGTCATTTTAGGAAAAAAAAAAAAAACGAAGCAATGATAGACTTTTACATTATGTTTTTGGGGAGGGAAAAGAAAATAAGACCTGAAGAAAAATAATGAATGATTATGTTATTCATTCTCTCCTTATTTTTCATATTTATTTTTCATCCTATGTTTGGATTGGAAGAAAAATAAAAGGGGGAAAGAAAATAAAATATAGTTTCTCTTGTTTGGAAAGGTTCTTGTTTGGAAAGGTCCAAATTATAGAAGAAAGAAAATATTATTTATGCAAATTTACAATTTTAATCCTATTTTACATTATTAATTACTTTAAAAATATTATCTTGAGACAGAAAAGTAAACTATATATATATAGTTGATAGAAGTTTAATATTTTGTTAACAATAATATATTACTTATTTTTAATATGGTTAGTTTGTTCTATAAACAAAAGTTTAATATTTAATTCAACAAAACATAATTTGAAGAACCATTTGCATGTTCAAATATATATATATATATATATATATATATATATATATATATATATATATATTAGATAGATTATAAATTAAAATATGTATAATCATCTACATATTGGAACAATAAACATAAATCCATGTATGTAAGAAAAGGGTTCATTACAAACTTCAATATGCATGTATTTTTTTGCTGAATATATAAATTTATCTCTGAATTTTGCAACTTCAATATTATGGCACACAGTACTTTGGTGGTGACTTATTGTGCACCTGAATTTGTAAATTTTGATAATATTATACACCTTTCGGCACTAATATCAAATAACCTTTAAAGTTTTTTGCTTTTATCTGCGTATCGACTTGATATGTGGTGAGCATAACTTTTGAAACAATAATTTTCATAAATTTTAGCTTTTTAATGAGTGTTTAATCGTTCTAATTTTATAAGTTAAAATGTTCAATAAAATAAATTTGAAAATTAAAATGTTTAATATGTATAATTTTATAAGTTGAAGTGTTTGACTAGTTAAAATATAAGTTGAGAGTGTCACAAGGCTAAAGTAACAAAATTTAAAAGTGACTTTATGTATTTGACCATATATTTTGTGCAAAAATTATGAGACGAGACCTAAACAATTAAGTCATTGTTGTTCAATTAATTAAATTCCATTAAATTCTTGAAAATGCTGGAATCAAATTTAATATGTTGCAAAAATTCTAAAATGCTTCAATACCTAAAACAAAAATCTGTGTTAATGTAAACAAAATATATTTTTCCCTTCCCTAACATAAAATTAAAAGTTTGCAACCTAATTAGCTAAGCTAGCTACATATTTTCCTCAAGTATAGCACTTGGCAGTAGCAAAACTCGTGGACATATCACTAGAAGAAGAATCCCAAAGCAAATTTGGTTTCCAAGCATCACCCAAACTGAAAGGAAATCCAATCGAACGAACTGTCTGCCACTGATCATCCATATTCGTCCCATTCACATGCTTAAACGACATTGCATTAATATTCTCATTATCTCCACTAGAAGGATTATCCCACACTTGCATTACTTGTGGCAAACAACTTAATGTGAAGCTATTACTATTGCAATGGCGATCTTCTTGTAATCCTCCGAGGTCAATGCTACCACTCTCTCCAAGCACTGACGAAGACATGTTTAACAACATAGAAGAAACATCAACTGTGCATTTTGATGGAGCTATTGTACTTTCAATTGGTGAAAAGAAAAAATTCTCTCCATTGGAAATAGGTGGCTTGTAGCAGGAGTTAAATTCTAAAGGAGAGAAATTCGTTATATCATTATTGTTGTTATAGTTATAGTTCAACTGTGCAGCTGAACATGTTTGATCTGTTGTCAATGGCAGATTCATATTTTGCGAGCCTTTGGCGAGCAAAGAAGAAGAAGCAGAAATTTCTGGTATCGGAGAAATCCAAGATTGTGAAATAGCTCTTTGTGTTGTGGAGTTTGTTTTCTTGAATATTCTGCATATTGCCCATGAATCCTGAAAATCCAAAGATAAAAATATTAATTAGTATCTGTAATTTTAATATCGAAACCTTAATTAGATTAATGTGTTTTTAAGGTGACTTACATTGGCAGGAATAATAGTTTTGTCGATGAATCTTTTTGGCGGTGCAGAGTGATCAGTAAGAGAAGGCAAACGAAACTCATGCATCATCCAATCGGTTTTGATTCCTTTAGCAGCTCTGCCTTTGTAGAAAACAAGAGATTTCTTTAAGCCTATGCATTTGTTTCCTTCTGAAGAATAAATAGGTCTGTCTGTTCCCGTTGCTTTCCAGAACCCAGCTCCTGTAACCCTATTAGGCCTTGCGCTATTTCTATATTTTCTGTCCCTAGGACAGTAGAAATACCACTCTTTTTCTCCAGTCGTCGCCAACTCTGCGTCCAAAACTATAACATAAGTAATCATATATCTCAATAACAGTAAAGTTTAACCTTCATATCACATATAACAGTAATCAAGTCTTCTATGCTCATAAAACACATATAAATTGATAAGCTTAACTCAGTGTTAGTAAAGTTATATCTTAAGTAAATATGTATTTGTATATAACAATATAATTTAATTTATCTTACTTGGAAGATCCCATGGATCATATTTGTAGATGTCTAGTTGCTTGATGAGTTCGACGGAAAGTGGCCGTTGTTGAATCTTCCTCTTTAGATAAAACCCGACAAGTTCTTCATCTGTCGGATGAAACCTAAACCCTGGTAACATAACTTCATCCATTTTATCAACATGATCATTTCTCTCATGATCCATAACTTAATTAATTAATTTCCCTCTTCTTCTTTTTCAATCAACTACAAAACCCAGATATGCTGGTTTCTAGGAGAAGAAAGTGCACTAAACTATGGAGAAAACCCTAATAACAAGCAAACCCTAGAAGAAGAAGTGAAGTACTAAAAGAAAGAGAGAGAGAGAGAGAGAGAGAGAGAAAGCAAGTTGACAATGAAATAGTTTCACTTAATTTGAAGCCAATATATGCTTCCTGAGAAGGAGTCTGCCTCCGAAGGATCAGCCGCCTTTTCTGCTGACTTTAAAGAAGAGAGTGAGTGTGTGTTTTGCGAGGATCGCGTTGGCTCACAACTCATAAGCACTGTAAGTTGTAGCTCTAATGGTAATTAAGTCTCTTATTAATAGAAACTACTATCAAGAAAACCCCAAGTCAAGAAAATGGATATTTTAATTTTCTTTGAGTTCAAAGACTTGAAGACTCTTATTTCTTTCACTTTATGTACATACCTTAATGAATCCATTTGGAGTTCTTTCTTTTTCTTTGAAATAAATACAAATTGAAGAATCTCAAGAAACTACCAAATCAGCAGTTTATTGGGATACTAATTTCTTGATTAATTTTTAATATTTTTCATTAATCACATTAATCCCACGAGAGTTTTGCCCTATCCACACATCAAATCAAGACAAAGCAAAATTCTGAAAAAATAATATTATTATTATTTTTAATGTAGTCTGGTAAGTGGAGCTGAACCAATTTCCAAGAACATAAGTTCAGAAAAATATTAACTGTAAAATTGCCATGAGTCTATCTTAAGATTAATTTAGTAATTTAGTACCTCAGAATCCGAAAATCCGGTTTCTATTCCATTCCCTCAGCTTCTATTCCACTGAACTTGTCAGTTTAATTACTAATATATGTTTCTGTTAAATTTAGATACAAATACAACCAAGCAATGGTGTGATTTGATTAAGTTTAATTAGCTAAAACCCTAATAAAGGAGACCACGTGCATGCCCTATTAAGATTTAGAGCATCTGTTAATTTTGAACTCTTGTATTGTTAGTCACTGTATATTATTGACTTTGGGCTCTCTTTGACTATGGAAGAGAAAATAGGTTCCATCTTTTGCCTTTTCACAACCCAATTTTATCTTTATCCATATTGCGGTTCAACCATTAATTATTTTGTCTCTCTTTTCTTTTTTTTTCTTTCTTTTTGCAATTAACTTATGTTGAAGATTGCTCTAACGTAATAAGTATGACTTTCCTAACGTTTTCAAGGTCCAATTTACATTAAGCTATATGCTTTTATAGAAAGAGTCCGCTTGGTGAACCGTAATGAATTAAAAATCAGTATATTTCCAGTATGATATTTATATTAAAATAAAAAAAATTCTAAAATGATAAATTTTTCTTAAAATAATGTTTATACATTAATTTGGTATATTGATAGTCCCATACACTGAGAGATAAGTACTTTTCATATTAAAAATGCATTTGATTACATTCTATTATATTTCATTATCAAATTACAAAACTTCTTGGCATTAAAAACTTCCAATTAATCTTATTTCCATTGGACAGTAATCGAATGGAATCCTCAATAGGATTTGTTGATGTTCTGAAAATACAATCTGAAATATTAGAGGATAAAAGATATAAAAAAAAATTAAAAATGGTTATTTCAATAAGGTTTAATGCAGTAATATTTGTATCTAATACTATAAAATTGGGAGTTGGAATTCCTGTCCAAATCAAATAAACTGAAAAATAAAAATTAAAACCTTGGGCGTTTCTCATGTTGTAGGAATTATTGGCATATTCTGTTTTTGTTTTTTTCGCATATATTTTTCAAACTGGAAGGGTTTGAACATAGACAATTAGACAGTACGAAAATATGTGTTTAGAAATTGTTTATTAGCAAGCAAAAGTCGGGTTCCTCAGATTTTGTGGGCTTTGGAGAAAACCCCAGGTATAGGATTCTTCAATTTCTTGTTTTTGGTAATGCAAGAAACCATAAATTTCCCAAAAAATAAATAAATAACCCTAATTTCATTACGTGCAGATTTCTAAGTTCTAACATTTTCACACTTAAATTTGCCAACAATGTCTAGTGGTTGGTTAGCAAGTGAGTTAGTGAAAGTACCATGAATTAAATGGCTAGGGGTCACTGAGTCAAATGCCAAACTTGGGACTCCAAATTCAGTGAAACTCCCCAAAATCTAGCCCTCGGTTGGAACCATTTTTGTCTGTTGCTTGACCTAGGGTTTGCTACCCAAGCGTGTAACCAAAGCATTTTTTAATCCAAAAAAAAAAAAAAAAAGAAAAGAAAAAAGAAAATTGAAGGGGGAAAAAAAAAAAAAGAAAGGGTCAAACTCTTCAAATCCAAGCTTCTATTCCTCTTTCTACGTGCAACATTATAACCCTCTTGATAATTACAATAATGTAAGTTACAAGTCCACTTAAGTATTGATAAATTAATAATAATGGATTGCATTTTAATCCTTTGTGATTAATTTAAATTCAAATTCAAACATCATTCCAAAACCATTTTAAGCATATTAATATCAGTAAGTACAAAGTCAAAACATAGTTGGACTAGTTGGCAACTTGGTCTCCGTTGGACTGACTAATCATCCAAACCAAAAAATGTTGACAATTTTAGCTTTCCAATTGCTGCACATTTTTCATGGAGCCCGGCAGCCGGCAATTCTTGAAGCTCGTATTCACTCGGTGAGACGATAGTGACGGTGAACATAATTTTCTTTTCCCCAAAGGTTGATTCTAACCCAATCTCAAGTTTCTTCTAACTCATAGATGAAAGTTAGCTGGGATATTTAATCCCAACTTTGGCGTGTTTAAGTGTAATTTATGTCTTTGGATGCTTCATATCATTGATACTCGTATAAATTGTGTTCCGCAGTAACTTTTCAAGCATATTAAACGCTATTTTTTATAAGGTTCGGTTGCATAGCATTTGAACTAGCTTTTAAAGATTAAGATAACATTTTATTTTATAAAAGACTAATAAAATGTTAATTCCTGTAATGTTTAGTTTGTAGCGTTTTATGAAAAGCTAGTCAAATAGTTACTAGTTACTAAAACAACTAATTTTATTGAACAGACCGATAATCTTAGTTAGGTTCGTTGATAAGAATGAAATTATTAATAATAAGAATTAATGAAACAAGACCTGATCATGTAACCTTCCCCCGACACAATGTTGCTTTCTGTAAGAGGACACTAGCAAGCAAATATATCAACTGACTTGTTTTTACCATGTAGAGAGAAAAAAAAAAAAAAAAAAAAAAAAAAAAAAAAAAAAAAAAAAAAAAAAAAAAAAAAAAAAAAAACAGGGTAAAACAGCAAACCCTTTTAGCTTTTCAGATGTACAAAATTTTTAGCAACAGAAATACAGAATACTGCTAAAAAGCTGAAATTGTGCTTTTCTCCAAATCACATAGCTAAGAGTGACTAATCAATTTTATGCATTTATCCTTCTGAACCAATTTTCTCTTCATCTAAACAACTTGTACAAGACAAGCGAGAAAAAAAAAAGGTACATTAGGAACAAACCCTGACTTCTCAAGCTTCATCAAGTCATCGATAAAGGAACCCACTATCATGTTGCCTGCAATATTTCCTTGATATCATATCCTTGGAGCTGCGCATGTAAACAAACAGAAGAACCAAAAGATTAGTAAAACCTAAATTTGCCACCCCAATAAGATTATAAACTATTAAAAGTCAGATTTGAGGCTTTTTCAAGAACAGAAAATACTCATAAGAAGGAAAGGAAATACCTGAAGCAAGGTGAGAATAAGGATCACTCCAGAGTTCCAGAAAGCATGAATTGTAATCGAGGTTAGAAGGTTACGAGTTTGAGCATATGAAAATCCTAGAGCAACCCCTGAACAGGTAATGGAGTTCTTTTGATTTTTCCAGAAAAAGGAAAGACAAGTTTGGAATTTATCTACGGAAAGATGTATTGTTTGATGTATAGCTTAAAATATTACCAAAGGAATGCATATAGTGGTCCTACATATTTTTTGTGTAAGAATAAATAGAAAATATAGTGAGCATGTAAGCATGTTACCTAACACAAATAGCTGGGGAAACTCTCCAGGAGTTAGGTGTGCTATTGCAAAAACTGCTGCACTAATTAGGATGGCAATTGGTGTGGGTACCCTGAAGAAAAATTGAAGGAAATATGAGACTGCAAACAGAATTCTGATGGAAAAAGTTATAATGAGTCATCTTAGGAATTACTCCCAGAGAATCAAACTCAAACTGGTAAAACTATCCCAAAGATAAGGATGGATGCAAAGTTTGTAGTCATTTATCCCAGCAAAATTATGATTGCTGATTACAGAAAGTAACCATAGCATATTATTAAAATGGAAAATGACTCAAAAGAAAGACAGAAAATTCAAGAACACATAAAAAAGGAGGTCCAATGTTGAATATTATCTAAACTACTAAAGCTTGTGAAATCCTTATCCCGGCTATTTGCTATTGAATATTCCAACATTCAACTTCATGAAGTTCACAAATATTGTGTTGATCCACAACATGTTGGCTCAATCTTGACCAGCATTCTTTTGCCACCTTGCAGTACCTCTTATGACACTCATAATTAGGGTCTAGTGCCACCGATTTTAATGTCTGTCATCATCCATCCTATCATCAATTCACACGTATGTAACAGCAATGGCAGTTTAAGACATGCTACCAAGCATGTTAAACCCACAACCATCTAAATCACTTACACTCCAATTGAATTGAAATTAGCTGAAGCTTCTGCTCCATGAAGAAATTTCTACATTCTCTATATCCTTCCAATCAAAATTCAAATGATGTTTCTTAGTTTCTTATTCTCAAATAATACTTCAGGTTTTTTACAAAAAGTACAAATCACAATTTTACCCTTTGTGAATGTCGGCGTCTAACAAAAAGCTTCACCAACTCTTAAATTAACAAAGGTAATAGATCATTTTCTGATAGTAAATTTACTGTTCCTATATTGTGGAGTACAGAATTCCCCCCCCCCCCCACCCCCCCACCCGGGCCAAAAAAAAAACACACTTATGATTGCTCTAAGAATTGAGAAAAAGGTTTTTAATCAACACTGAATAGAATACTTGTTTCCAGAAATCAGACAGAAAAATACCATTTTGTTATAGAAACCATGAAAAATCCTCGAAACAGAGTCTCCTCCAGAATTGGAGCCAGGACACCAGTGATAACCACCAAGCAAGCAGTGCTGCAACAGCAGTCTATATAATTAGTTAACTGTTGAATTTTCAAATCAATCAGAGGAATATTACTGAAGACAAACATTCAGCATTTGCTTAGGCATGTTAACACATACAAGAACGGAAAACCTTGTTACCTGGTACTCGAAGATCCAATTAATGGAAGAAGCCGAACAAGTGCATCAGTCTGCAACCATGTTGCGTAAATGTTAAGGATTACCTTTTAGAAGAAAGCACATGTAGTTTTGATATTCACCAGCATATGTCAAGCAGAATATCAACCAATTCACTTCCTTTGTTCGAGTAAGCATGGTAAACCTAATTCCTTTATTCAAGCAAGTATAAATTCTACTTCCCCCAAAAAACACAAATCCTTAGTCCACTTTATAAGGCGTATGGAATCAATTTATTAATGCTCAAAGAAGGACTGTTTAAAAGCAATATTATGGTATTACAATGAAGGAGATGTGGGAGCCTATCATTTTGAATTAAAAGTTCACCATATGGTCTTTGAAAGATGAAATAGATTACCAATTTACCCTCTCTCTGCCTTACAAGAACAAAGATAATAACTTAACTAGAAAATCAATTCCTAACCTCTCTCTGTGGAGGCTCACCATTGAATGCAGACATGGCAACTCCTGTCAATGCAACAGCAAGTAGAGCGCCCACAAGACCAATCACAGCCCATAAAAACCACCCCCTTTGTAGATCGAAGGGTTCCCTCAAATCTAAAAGAATATAATTTGGTGCTAAATTAATAAATATGAATTACTGGAGCCAATGAGGCAAAGACCATATGTTAACAAATACAAAATTGAAAGCTCAAATTCAGAAACTAGACTGTCTATTATGAGGGCATAGAAACAAGAGTATCCTTGTTGAGACTAAAGATGACGCATAAGGCAGTAATTCATCCTTAATTTGCTTAGAGTTCTCCATATAAATCAGCAAAATGGACATCAAAGAGCAAAGTACAAAGGATAAGTAGCGTGTAACATTTGAAGGATTAGTACCATAGCGAAACATATCTTCAGGAAGAGGTTGAAAGGTGTTTGTGATACCATAAAGAACTCCAAGTACAACTGCAGTTGTAATGCTGCGTAATCAATAGCTAAACAAAGTTAGACGTATCAGCAGCCTCACAAAGCTCTATCCACACTTCACAAACTATGTTAGCACCCTATCAGGCCTATCTATTAGCATACAAAGGCCCATCTTCACCATCTATAACAAATTTGCCTAAGGAACTAAAGTGTATATTTTAGTGTTAAATGACAAGAGACCAAAGAGAATTGATCCATACCTTTGATCCAATAACAGCAGCTCTGCCTTCTCATCTAAACTTAACTCCTCAATTTTAATTCCGAGAAGTGGTATGGCTGCCGTCTCTGCTAATCCTGTCAAAACAAAACTGCCTGGCGAAAAATTAATTTATTGCATAATTTCCTTAAACATGACAGCTTTTTTAGCTAAAAAATGATAACCCAATTAAAAGAGATACAAATCAGTCTTTTAGCCGTTAAATTTGGGAACCAATAACTAATTAAACAAAAACAAACCTTAATCCACAAGCAAGTGAGGTTAAAGAAGCAGTTTGCCATTGCCAAGGCACGTCCCATCTTTTAAGTATAGGCCAATCCAATCCATTTTCCTAAAAGACACATATATTATCATCTAGTTTGCAACAAATGTTACAGCTTTACAATAAGCAGCTAACATTAAATAAACTGACGCTTGTAGACCAAACCTGGCCATCAAAATTGCCATTTGATTTCTCTTTTGCACTGAAGAAGCAAACTGAACGTAGCTCTCTATAATGAACTGGGAATGACCTCGAAAAACCAAAATTTGATGATAAATTTGGTCTGTTAAGAAGAGGGCGATTTTGTTTCACAAATAAGCCGAGTGAAGATAGCTTTGCAGAATCAGAGACACAGTATAACGACGACTGAGCTAAAGAAGTGAAGATAGTTGAAACCATGATTTGGTTTCTGTTTATCGGAAGTATTTGACTCAGAAATTTCGAAATTTTAGATGTGGGTTTTTGGTTAGGGTGCGGGTGAGGCCTCGGTGACCTCTCGCTGAGTGAAGGTGCTGGAGGATAAGGCTATTGTAACTGTCCCATAGGCTCCAGTTAAAATTTTGAAACGGTATTAGTCCTTCCGTAAGAAATAGGCTCTTTTAACTAATTCAAAATACACCTCAACACAGATATTCAGTCCCCTAACCACTTCGATAAACACTTTATTGATTTCTTTTCTGTTGATTAGTGATATACGGAGAAGATACCTAACTTTCTCACTCAATTTTAAGTACACAAAATTAAAATTCCAATAAATGTAGTAATTTAAGAATAGACATCAAGATTTAAATTTCGTCAACCATAAATCTCCTTTCAAGCACCTTAAAAAAAGAACAAAAGCATTTATAAACATAATAACAGAGCTAAAATTATTACAAGTTTTAACACTAAGCAAAATTATTTTACTTTTAGGGCATAAAACCCATAACATCAAGAAACTACCTTCACTGGCTCAAATTATAAAACAACCATATTCATGGCCAATCATGCTGTTTCCACCAAGCATAATTATCATCAGAAAGATAAAACCCAGTACCTGCTACTAACCAGTAGCAAAGTCCAGTTCCTTCACAAGCTAAGCCCTCTCCATTAGGCCTAAAAACATCAATCCTTGTATCCTTTTGCCCCATTTCATGTCACAGAAGAAAAGGGTTGTCCTTAAAATATTAATTCTGAAACCAAAATGAAAATTTTCTCCAATTTTCAAATCTTCATGGATACAAGATCATCGTCTTTCGATTTGCAATGAAGTACCAATAAATCTTTGTTGGAATCTAGGCCATTGATGATATAAACACGGTAATGCAAACGAAAGCCTCGAATTTTTATTTATGTTTGTGACAATGCTAATGAACGAAATATGCAAAAATATACCAAATTAAATATTGAAGCAACAAGTTTGGCTAGAAGAACAAGTCATGGTGACCCAATGATATGTGTCTGGCTTCTCCCCTTTTTAAGCTAAATATAAAGGGTATTATTGTCTATACCCAGTTAAGGAAATCAAATCTGTGTAAATTTTACAAATTTTAAATGCAAGATTTAGCATTAGCATTTTTTAAGGTTCATGCATGTTATGCAATTATAAAAGCTTAAATGGGATCGATGGGTCAGTTCACCTAATAGAATATTTTCTGAATTAAAGTCTCAATTGATTCGTGGGCATGTTTGACCTGTATGGGCCTTCATACCCAATGTTCATATTATGAAAATCCATAGCTCAATAAAAGCTTGGTATGCCAATGAAGTCTTGATCACATGATTAAGGCATAGGCCTAGGAAGGTCCCAGGTTGAATCCATAGCTCATTTCTTAATTAACATATTCGTACAAGAGCCTTATAATATAAAATAAAAAAAAAAAAAAAAGGGAAAATTACTTACCAGATTAATTTGAGCGGAAAAATATTTAGATTTTTCAAATAATAGATTATGAATATAATGTGATGCAAATATAATTTAATTTGCCCATTCAATTAAAGACACCTAATTAAGGTAAAAAAGAAAAAAAAAAAAAAAAGGAAAAAGTGAGATTCTTTATGACCTTTTCTTCCCCTGTTTCTTTCTTTAAAAAATAAAAAATAGTTCATGTATTGTTTTATACTGATTTTTCTCAGGCTTTACCAGTCAGAAGGAACCATTCATTGCATTTAAAATTATGCAATTCGGCCAATGCCCATCATGACAATGGTAGGTCATGTATCATGAGTCGTGACTTCATTGTCCCTTGACTTTAATAATTTTATTTTATGTCTAATTTTCTAGAGAAAAATTATGTTCTCCATGTATTATTTTGATTTAAAATTTTTTTAATAAAATCTTAATACATTATATTAAAAAAATAGAACTAGAATCAAAAGGCATTTTGATACATACAATTAATTAAAAAGGAACAATTAAAATTAATTAAATTATATTTTGGATAACTCAAAAGTATATGCAGAAATATATACATAATATTTACTTTTTAAAATTTAATTCGCAAGGTATTTAATTTACATTCATTTAACTGTATGCGAATTTGATTAATTCTTATTCGCATCAAATCGCTTAATAAAGCCTCACAATAGGCATTGTCTCGGTACAAATAATTCCAAATAAACGATATTTGTACTTGTAATTTTTCTTAATGGATAAAAATATCGAACCACTTCTTTCAAACACCCATTGTACGAGTCTTATTTGGCAAATCAGGAGTAGGTTAAAAGAAGTCAAATATAATTGAAAAAGTCAAAAGGGAAAAATACAAAGAAAGAGACTGTCAACTTCCACTCTATGATACTATTTTCTAATGTGTCTCAACTCTATATTCTGAAAATTTATTTGATACAATTTGTTTGAATAATTTATTGCATTCCAAATACCTATCTAAAGAAAGTGCTAAGCCTGCATTAGCTAAATAATCAAACTATGAAAACGATTAATTAAGACGTGCCACCTACTTGCCAAAAATTTCAAAACTAATTAATTCCAAGCTTGATAACTATAGAAAATGCTAATTGTTTATTTATTTATTTATCTTTTTTTTTTTTTTAATTTAGGTGTAGTGAGATTCTACTGCTAATCAATTTTCATTTAGTGTATTAAATTCATTTTTCTAATACATTAAACGACAGATTATTTGTATAAAATACTCATTTTTCTCTCATTCAACTATTACACGCGACGATTTATATAAACTATATCTATAATATTACTGAATTTTGGAATGTTAATTGTTTAATTAAGAAAGCAAAATGGAATTATTGAAATAATAAAAAATGGAAGTCCAAATACATGTCTGAAGCACTCAGATTAGATCTAAATTTAAGAATATATATTTATTAAATAAAATGACACTATCATTTCATCTGTGATTAAAATAATAAGAAATGCCATAAAAATGAAATGGGACCTTCCTTAACCGAACTTGAATCTTGTATTCTAGTGTTTATTTATGTAGGAGACAGCTAAATTAAGGCTACTTAAAACATTATACCCTTGAAAGCGAAACCTTGATCCATTCCTTGTAATGATTTTGTTGCTTTAAATATCAAAGGTTTGAGTTTGACAATATTCTAATCATTTAGTACTTTTTTTTTTTTCTTTTCGTCTTTTTTGCTCTTGCCATTGTGTCGGTGTGCCCCTTAAGTGTTACCTCAATCCCTTCCATATCTTATTGATTCATGTCTATTAATACTCTTCTTACTTCTCATCAAATAATTTAACGTGTAGCTAGGATAATTATTTTGGAGAATTAAATAAATTTTTATTATATTTTAGAGATTAAATATAATTTTTTTTATATTTTTAAGGATTGAAATGTAATTCTTTATAATTTTTTTTTTAATTCTTGGGTCGTCCGCTCCAATTTAACTCCTAAAAAATTTTATTCAACAAGAGATTAAATGATTTTTTTAATAAATTCAAGATATTATATGATGCCTACTGCCTAGTCTTATATTGGCTAATATTAAAAAAGGTCTCGAGTTGGATTTTGATTAATATTAGGTGCCCCCTTAATTATATAAATTGCAGTCTTTGTATTTGACTGGTTCATTTTATAATTTTTTTTAAAAATTTTAATGCTCTCACCATTTCACTTTCAAAGCCATGTAAGAATATCTTATTGTTTCTCATCTTAACTAGTTATTTATGAATTTGAAAATATATTAATAAGTTTTTTAATTTTATTTATATTTATTAGGTATTATTGGAAAAATTTTTAATTTTAAAAATAGGAGATCGAGTTATTTTAGCATGTACTTTTAAAAAGTCAAAATTTTTTAATTTGTATGAAAAAAAAAAATATGGCTCTGAAAGTGGATGAATGGAGAAGATAAAAAAAATAAATAAATAAAGAAAGAAAGGGAGATACAGGTATAGCTGACCATAATAATTTTGGGATATCTAGAAAGATATTTTACTCTTATGGAATGGATCAAATGGCACGTCACTGATTTTGCCGTATCAACAAATAACTAAATAAAATATTTTGCCGTATAAATTAGAAAATTAAGTTTCTTGCAAGCTCCTAGATTTAACGCCGGCTTATGGAATTAATAAAACATTAGTAAGTTACTAATTTTTTTTTCTTTTTTTTGGCTTTTGGTGCAAATTCAGTTATTAAGAGTGTGTTCACACGGAGAAATTGCAGTAATTTTTTAGAAAATTCTTTTAAAAAAACTGAAAAATAAAATTTTATATTTAAATCGGTTAGTTTTTTATTTGGAAAACTAAAAAACAGTTTTTCAAAATTTAATTAAGATTTGAAAAAAAAATTTAAGTTATTTTTTAGAATTTTTCTTCATAATAAAAGAAATATTTTTCACTTTTTTAAAATGACATTTTCATAATTAAAATTATAATATCTATAAATAATTTTTTTTTATAAAACATTTTCATTTGAAAAAATAAAAATATTTAAGTAAAATAAAAATTTATACAATGCTTTAATAAATAAATATTTTTATTATTATAAATATCTTATATTATTTATTTTAAAAAAATTTATAAAATGAAAAAAAATGATAGTATTCTTATAAATAAATCAAAAGTAAAATTCTCAAATTTTTACATACAAAATTTGTAAATTTATCTTATTTGTATTTCTAAATTATCTTATAACATTTTATTTATTTTAATTATAAAAATTATGAATAATGTTTATGAAGTTAAATTAAAACATGATTTTTTTATTATTATCAAGTGAACACATTTTTCAATTTTTAAGAAAATTGTTTTATTAAAAAGCAAAAAATAGAAAATGTTTAATGCAACATAAATTACTAATTGAAATTTCACAATTCAATTTTATTCTTTTGATCTAAATTTAAAAAGTAAATTATATAAAAAATTAATTTTTGAACAAATTGAATATTGTTTTAAAATTCAAGGAGCAAATTGAACTTTATTTGTTTAAATATACTTCAAACATAATTTTTTTTTTTAAGAAATTAATTTTATTATTTTCTCTTTCTTTATAACATATGAAACGGAGATTCCGAAACGGTTTCATGTCCACAACTCACAAGATTAGTTTTCAAAAGACTGAAAATGGAAATAGGGAATTCTCATTGGCGCGTGGGTCCCATCTTCCAAACACGTTATTTGTTTGTGTTAAACAACCCAAAAAACACAAAAGGAAAAAGAAATAATCGTGATAGCGTGGGCCATATTTAATTCACGGCGCGCATCGCGCACCTCCATGCATTTTAGAAAACGCGGAACCAAAATTCGAAAAATCTCCAAATTATTTTCTGAAAAGAGTCTCCAATTTGATTATTAGCTTAAATAACTTCAAAATGAATTTCAAGAATAATCTCTGTTCCCCTCTATTCTCCTTCGATTACAATTAATTTTTTAAGATCATACTGTAAATAAAAATTTTCTTTGTTTATGAATTTTTTAATTTTATATGTATATTTATAAAATTTTTTAGTATCAGCATAATTGATTAGTCTGCATTTGTAAATATTTTGTTATTAGCATAATTGATTTGCCTTTGACAAAAAAGAATAATACATACTAAAACTAATATAATTAATTTTATGATTTCCGTCCATTGAAAAATTAAGAACAAAAATAATATAAATAACATTTGTAGTAATTCATATATAATAATAATAATAATAATATTTCATGCAATATAGAGTAAATTTACTATTTAGTTCCTGATATTTCACTTCAACTATCATTTACTCCCTATATTTTGACCAAAGAATTAAATACCCTTAGCTTTTGGATTTACTCCCCATGTCCTAGAACAATAAACTTATTTCTATTTTCACACAATTTTAAGAAAAACAATAATTATTATAGTTTGAATAGTAAATTTTATTTATATTTTTATTTGATATGCGCCTCTGTTATTGTTTAACATCATATTTCCTCCGCCCTGTACAGATAGACTTGATTATATTTTTACATAGATTAAAAAATTGATATTATTTGAACAATATATTTTATCTATATTTTTAAATATATCTTTATATTAATATTAAATATTATTTTCAATAAAGATCGAATCATAAATTATTAAAAATAATGAATATATTAGAGAATTACATTTTCAAAAATAAAAGTGATGCATAATTTGGTTCCTTAATTAATAAAATTTACACTGTTTAATATAAAGATTAAATAGTTTAATAGATTCAAAAAAATTAAATTATTAAAAGAATATAAATAATTCTTTTATTGTTAAACGATCAACGAATTTTCTATTAATTATAATAGTTTGTTTTATATCTGGTCTAATGAGTTTTGTGATACTTGATTTTATTATTAACGAATTATATTTCTCAAAAAAGTATTTTAAAAAAAGTTATTAAGTTAAAAAATATCAAAATAAAGACCAAATAATAATTATAGTCAAAATTTAGGACTAACTAATAATTTACCTTATATAAATAAATAGCAAAATAATTGAAAAATGAAAATGATAAATATTATGGATGGGAGAGAGAAACAGAAGACGTGTTTCACTCTTTTGTGGATTTATATTGCTTCCGTTGTTCGACGTACCGCAGTGGGAGCAACAACACACCCTCTGGAACTCTGAATTTCTTTTCTTTTATATATATCTTTTTTAGAAAGTAAATAATAATAATAATAATAAAATAGGCGAT
The DNA here is from genome assembly GCF_041381405.1 of Jatropha curcas. Taxonomy (NCBI): domain Eukaryota; kingdom Viridiplantae; phylum Streptophyta; class Magnoliopsida; order Malpighiales; family Euphorbiaceae; genus Jatropha; species Jatropha curcas. The sequence continues at coordinate 23,508,202 of NC_143155.1, forward strand.
CAGAGCCAAGGTTTTCTGCGATTTATTTACACGGCGCGTTAGCATTGGATCTCTGAGATCTCCACTAAGAAGTATCTCTCCACATACATACAGCTTCGTCATTGTTTTTCTGTGTATAACTTGAGTGAAGCTACTCAACTGGAACCACTTCCTGTTCTTTTGGCCATTCTTTTTCTCTGATTGGATTAGATCTTTTCACCCCCCTTTGCTTCATGCGATTGGTAAGCTATTTGATTCTTTAATATTCTTTTCCTTCACGCTACTCTAACTTTGCCTTTGTTGTTCTTTCCAAATTTTCTCGTCTGATTTTATATTTTAGCTTCACTGGAAGTTTGTTTCCTTTCATTTCTTTTTGTTGGGTTAGATCAGTCGGTATTTGTTTATTTATTTCTTATTTTTGTTATTTGGTGCGGGTTTGAGATTAGATTTGGATTGGATCCGTGGCAAAATTTTAAATTAGTTGCTTAAAGTTCACATTTTTTTTTTTTTTTGGAAAAAGATAAATGAGGTTCCTTCCTTTTTTGTTGGGTAGCTTACAGAATAGAGTTAAATGACAGATTTACCTTCGAATTAATGAATTAACACAAAGTAATGCCATTATACTCCCTTTGAGGGTACTCTGCAGATTTATTCTATACTGCATAAATTTTTAGCTTGATTTTAGTTTCTGGTACTTGCATCTTGTATACATGTCAAAGAAAGTGAGTATAAACAAGGAGTTGATTTATTTATATTTTGTTTCTTTTAGATGAGTTTGCTTTCTTTTGTTTGTATGGTTCTTTTAGATGTTGAACCATATATAGCATGGCATGTGTCTTTGGTGGAAGAGATATTACTTGCTTAAAAGTGGGTTTGGACTTTAATTTAGCTCTATATATATGTAATACTTGGCTACTTGTGGATCTAGTCAGCCTTGGATATGTTTTCTTATTTTTGAGTGGATTTCATGCTGAATCAGTCTGTAACTGTTTTTCAGGGTTCTGATGGCATTGAAAACTAATTCAGCTGACAGTAGAACTAGAAGTTCTATACAAATTTTTATTGTAGTTGGGCTATGCTGTTTCTTCTATATACTAGGCGCATGGCAGAGGAGTGGATTTGGGAAGGCAGACAATCTTGCTATGGAGATCACTAAGAATACGGGAGACTGTAATTTAATCCCTAGTCTAAATTTTGAGACCCATCATGGTGGTGAAATTGAGAGCATCAATGATTCTGAATCGAAACCAAAAGTGTTTAAACCTTGTAAACCTCGCTACACCGACTACACGCCATGCCAAGATCAGAGGCGTGCTATGACTTTCCCTAGGGAAAACATGATTTATAGAGAGAGGCATTGCCCTCCAGAGGGAGAAAAGTTACATTGCCTAATTCCTGCACCCAAAGGTTATGTGACTCCATTTCCTTGGCCTAAGAGTCGTGACTATGTACCATTTGCTAATGCGCCATATAAGAGCTTGACAGTTGAGAAGGCCATTCAAAATTGGGTCCAGTATGAGGGTAATGTATTTAGGTTTCCAGGTGGAGGAACACAGTTTCCACAAGGGGCAGATAAGTATATTGATCAACTAGCTTCTGTGATACCAATTGCTAATGGGACAGTCAGAACTGCGCTGGACACTGGTTGTGGGGTATGTTATATTCCTGAATTTTTTTTAGTCTCATGTTACTTCTGTTTGATAATGTGAATCTGTCAATAGACCATGTGCATTTGGTTGTCTTACGTAGGTTGCCAGTTGGGGTGCATACCTTTGGAGTAGAAATGTTATTGCTATGTCATTTGCACCAAGAGATTCGCATGAAGCACAAGTTCAATTTGCTTTGGAAAGAGGTGTACCTGCTGTTATTGGTGTTCTTGGTACTGTAAAGATGCCTTACCCTTCTAGGGCCTTTGACATGGCTCACTGCTCTCGTTGCTTGATTCCATGGGGATCAAATGGTGAGACTTTATTCATATAAATAATTTGCTTGTTTTTTCTTCTTCTTTTGTCCTTTCTCTTGTTATTTTACTTTCGTAAGTTGTGATAGCTGTAGTTACATGATGGATTTTCTCTTGTAGATGGAACATATATGATAGAAGTTGACCGAGTTCTTAGACCTGGTGGTTACTGGGTGCTTTCGGGACCTCCGATCAATTGGAAGAATAATTACAAAGCATGGCAGCGTCCCAAGGAGGAACTTGAGGAGGAACAGCGAAAGATTGAAGAGATTGCTAAACTTCTTTGCTGGGAAAAGAAGTATGAGAAGGGTGAAATGGCCATATGGCAAAAGAGAGTAAATGCAGAATCCTGTCCTAGTAGACAAGATGATTCTCAAGTTACCTTTTGCAAATCGACAGACCCAAATGATGTGTGGTATGAATCTGTGAAAATTCAGTTAAATTTATTGTTTATATTGGATCTGCCATTGTGCTTGGAGTGAGATCATCATTCTTTATATTCCAAATTCTCATCAATTGAACATCGTCAAGTTTTATCTTAAGATGTCTGTTTATTTGTTGTTGCTGATAGGTACAAGAAAATGGAGACATGCATAACTCCATACCCTGAGGTCAGCAGTCGTGATGAGGTTGCTGGTGGGGAATTGAAGGCATTTCCGGAAAGGCTTTATGCTATTCCTCCCAGAGTTGCCAGCGGTTCTATTCCTGGAGTTTCTGTTGAGACATACCAGGAGGACAACAATAAATGGAAGAAGCATGTGAAGGCTTACAAGAAAATCAATAAGCTTATTGACTCTGGAAGGTACCGCAACATTATGGATATGAATGCTGGATTGGGAGGATTTGCTGCTGCACTTGAGTCTCCCAAATTATGGGTTATGAATGTTGTGCCCACCATAGCTGATAAAAGTACATTGGGTGTCATATATGAGAGAGGATTGATTGGAATATATCATGATTGGTAAGCTATTTTGAAGTTCCTTGTCTATTAATTTTCATCACAGTTTCTTTAATTTGTATATTTTAGTGAATTGAGTTTCTATTTTTGTATCTGTTTTGTTTCAGGTGTGAAGCTTTCTCCACGTACCCGAGGACATACGACCTTATTCATGCCAATGGTGTTTTCAGTTTGTACAAGGACAAGTAAGCTTTTGCATTTGTTTTTTATTTGGTTACAAGTTTTTGCTATTTCTGTCTTTAGTTTAGTTCATGAGTACAATTTTGATCTATTCTATTGGCATACTCAAAGTACAAGTAGAAATGGCACAATGGATCCATATATACAAATCAGATGGATTCCATTTGTTGATTGCAACTAGTGCCTCTATGTTGAAATAGCCAGCCCTTCTACAACACAGTAGAATAGTTGAATTATGTGATTTAGGTGACAAAATCACATAATGGGAATGGACGGAAGAGTGGATATATATGTTCCCATCCCTTGAAATCCCCGAGATGGGAGGATCTTGAGAGCTTCTGGATTTAAAATTTTTATTTACTTTCTCCTCATTTTAAGAATCCTTTTCTTCTCTAGAAAATACAAGGATGATCTGTTGTTATTTTGTTTTTATTTTCTTCTCTACCATTGGGCTAAGTTTTTGCTACTACTCTACTTCAGACCAGACTGACATTTTTCTTTTGGTGTCGTCCAAGTTTTCTACCAGTCTAATATAACACCTTTTACTTGGAATGTAATCAGCCTCAATTCCATACAATAATTCTGCATGCAGTGCCTTTATTTTTTGAATGACTTTTGCACAAAGCATTATTTTTGCATGCAATTATAAATTCATGATGTAAACAAGTGAATGCAGATGTAACACAGAGGACATTCTTCTTGAGATGGATCGAATTTTGCGACCAGAAGGCGCAGTTATATTCCGGGATGAGGTTGATGTGCTAATCAAGGTGAGGAAGATAGTAGGAGGAATGAGGTGGGATACTAAAATGGTGGACCATGAAGATGGTCCTCTGGTTCCTGAGAAGATACTCGTTGCCGTCAAACAGTACTGGGTTGCAGACGGAAACTCCACATCATCGGAGTGAAGAGTTAATGCGGAAAAAAGGTGAAAGCTTTGGGGGGATGTCTGCCGAGCTGTTAAGCTGGCAATGTAATGTTATAGGAGGTCTGACATGAACACTGATGCATTTGAGAGCAATCTTTAGCATAGAAAGAGAAGGTCTATTATTTGACAATGCTATTTTGTAGTCATAATTTATAAATAGATGTATGCCTGTATGATTTATGACAGCAATCAATTATTTTTTTGGTCCACCTCTTTTGTCATTAACGTTAAACTTATAGCTGGTATTTTGATCGAGGTAATACCAATTTGGTTTTATAACCAAAGATATTCTGTAGTCATAATTTATAAATAGATGTATGCCTGTATGATTTATGACAGCAATCAATTATTTTTTTGGTCCACCTCTTTTGTCATTCTAACGTTAAACTTATAGCTGGTATTTTGATCGAGGTAATACCAATTTGGTTTTATAGCCAAGGATATGGTTATTTGTCCTAGTAGTAGTAATGGTATATTTAGTCAAGTGATATCAGGTAAATTTTGTGTGGACTCTATATCTTGATTGCTCTCATAAACCAACAATGGCTATTGGCTTGATTGTGATGGAACAATACCTGGTGGATTTGTATCCTTTCCTATTATCCCTTTAGATTGTAGAATAAAAATATCTTTTTGCTCTTTCAGCAAAGTGTGCTTTTTAAGAGATGAATTTACATTCTCATTCATATGAGAATTGAGGTCGTTTGCTGCTTTAACCATAAGGGAGGTCGCCGCCCCAATTAAAATTGATGTCGCTTACTATTCAGTTTGAAATTCAATCACCTTTATGTTTTATATTTTTATAAAATATATCAAAATATTAGATAAGTCATCCTCTAAAATTTCTCTAGAAATTAATGAGATTGATGTAACATTAGTACTTAAGGATTCTTTAACAAATTATTAATATCCTTCTTACTACAAGTTCTTAACAACCAGATTGGATAGGAATGGGAACACCAGAAGAAAATGCATCTTTTTCTTATTTTTATCACAAGCCTTCACCTTTCATTCTTGGATGATGGATTATTAGTGATTCAACATAAACAACCTTAACAAAATCACTTTAATTTGTCTCTTATCGAATTTTTTTTTTTTTAATTTATCAGTATTATGCAAATGAAGGGCATGACCTATTTAATAAGACGGACAAATGTCAAAATTTAAAATTTTAATTTTATGAATTCGGACACAATGGTGACCTTGTGGACTAAGTAAGGCTATTGGAGGCGAGAATAGCATGTTGGATGATATATGAACCAAGAATATGAGAGGAGAGACTCGGCATAATGCTCTCCGCCACCCCAGGGCCAATATGCGGGACAAGCCCTAGTGAGTTAAGATGCGGGCATCATGTTCTATCAAAAGTGACTGATGTCTCCATAGAGAATGAGCTCTATGGACACCATAGGGCCGAAGGCCTATAGTGCGCATCTCTCCTGGAGTGGGAGTTTCGATACAGGCGGGTCTATACTGTCCAGGATGCTCAAAGGTCTTGAGCCCGTACACGGTTGTGCGGAATCCTTATATATGCATTGTAAGATGAGTTCTACAATTGGATGTTATGTAAATTGGATGTTATGTAAAGACCTTCAGAATATGCATGGCTAAATTATTGCTTATATGGCATGTTTGAGATCTAATATAATGGTCATTTTCCTATTTCAATTACATCTAACCAGGCTTCTAAAATGAAAAATGAAATTAATTATCTAAAAAATTAACTAAGGACCTCATTAAAATTAAGATTGTCTGTTTGATGGTGTAACAAGTGTTATGACAGTGTGTATAATGCAGACTTTGAAGGTTAAAGAAATATATCATCAAGATATGATAAAATCTAAGAAATCTTGAACAACTCCGAAAATTTCCATTTTATATGACCTTTAAATTTGAGAGATTAAAAAACAAAAAGTATATTCTTTAAATGACACCTGTTCATATACATATAACTGTTTATGAACGGAAATAACTACTTGTGAATACTGAACAGACATGATCAATGATTCATGAATAGTTATGACAGTTTATAAACATACATGATTTTTCATAATTTTTATTTTCCTCCATTTTTTCTTAAAGTTCCAAATTATCAATCTAAAAACAAACACGACTGTTCCAGAACACACATAATTTTGACAATTCATAAACAGATATCACTTTTCATAGTTTTATAAAGTGTACGAATAAATTTATTCATTTGAACCCAAACGAAACAATTAATAATAATGTTTTTATTTATCAGTCTGAAATGGAAAAAATATTTTTATTTCTACAAACTGAATTGACCAATCTGAGATTTCTTGCAATATGATTCCCTCTATGGTTATTAAGAGTGAGCCAAAATGGATCGACATAATGTCTCAGATCATCCGATCAAATTGGTCCTTTACTTGTCGATAGCCTTGGCAAAATCAACATGTCAACTGAAACTTTCTTACAAAAATATAAAATAATCCAATTTTTTTTTATCTAGAAACGTTGTATCCACAAAATATATGTAAATAGACACCCCCCCCCCCCCCCCCCACAAAAAAAAGAAAAAAAAAAAAAGAAAAAAAAAATCTATGTAACACGTTGTTATGCAAGATAAACAAGACAACGGTTTCACGGTGCATGTTATGAAATTATTAGGAATACGTCTAATACTTTCTAGAATCAATTTGTACCAATAAAGTAAAATATTATTAGTTCAAAAAAAATAAAAAAGGAAATAATGTTTTTTTTTTTTTTTTTGTAATATTTATTTTGCATTCTATTTGAAGTTCGTCTCTCCAAATCAGTAAGAAAAAAAATACCATTTACATTAAGACTGAAATTCAAATTTCAAACCCATTTTTAACAACCTGGAGAGGAACCTTATATGGGAGAAATTTAACAGTGTGTCAGTTAGGTTAGAAGCATATGGACCTACTACTTCTTGACATCTTCTACTCCACTTGCCTACTTATAGCAGGAGCTAATTTTCTCAATAAGACAACCAACAAAACATAACACAAACACTTTCTTCCTCTCCATTCACTTCTTTCTCCTGAACTAATTTCAGCCTTTGATTTTGCTTCACAAATCCTCCATGTTTAGTTTCTTTCAGTTTGGTAGATAAAGGGACCTCATAAATCTAGCATTCTTTCTCTTTGTTAAGTTCAAATCCAAAATTCTTCTTGTCTATCCCCCATCAGGATCTTTCACAACTTTGGTCATTTCTCTTTTGTTTTAGTTACTTCCAAATTCTTTTCTGTAAAGTCCTTTTCTTTTTATATTCCATTTCATGGTTATGGCAGCCTCATCAAACACTAGCCTGAAACAAAATTTATCATCAGAAATCAACAGTAACAACAATCTTCGAAATGTTTCATTCTCTTCCTACTTGAGCAACGCGGAGGAAACCTTTGTGGATGAACTTGCAGAATCGAATAAGAAACTAATAGGTCAAGCTTTGGAAGGGATTCATTTTTCATCATCAGGAAGAAAGAAAGTAGCTGAAGATGGAGAAATTGGAGTATTTAGTGCAGAGAAATACTTCAATGGAGTAATAGATGAGGATAGTCCAAGAATTACAAAAATAATTCCAAGAAAGTATCAGCAGCCTAAAAAAGAAGAAATAAGTAATGATCATATAGTTCCTGCAAAACCCGCAGTAAATATTCAACCTGCAACGCCAAAAGTGAATATTCAACCTGCAACGCCAAGTGTTGTATCTGAGTCGAGCAGGCATAGCCAAACTGCGCTGTTGCACAACTTTGTCCAAAGAAAGACATCCTCAAGAAAAGCAAACAAAAGCGGTAGGAATTTTCTTGCTGGTCTTGGCTGCAAATGTTATTGTTCCGATAAAGATTCTATTGATGTTGATGATGAACATGTTGGCGAAATCAGTTTCAAGAAAAGTCCTAATCCTGCTGCTTTGTTTCAAGGCAAGTCAGTAATCACAAAACCAGTGATTAAAACTAGTCTTGACGAACTTGATCAGACATCACTCTCAGACGAAATTCATTCCAAGAATGGAATAAAAAAGGATACCTGTTTTAGTTTCCCAACTTCAACTACTTCAAATAATTCTTTCTCATCAGTAAGATTTCAAATTCAGGAAAAACAAGTACTAAAACCGCGAAAATCACTAGAAGTCTTTGGATCTCCAGTAAATGACGACAAGCGAAGCAAATCTTTCAGAATTGAAAGAAGATTATCAATGTTATCGTGGGATACAACAAAGAATCCAAAAATGGAAGAAATAGACTATTCTGCTACTTCAGGCGGTGGAATTTACAATGACAATGAAAGCGATGCAAGTTCAGACTTGTTTGAAATCGAAAGTCTCTCCGGAAAAGTCACACCATATCTTGCAAGACAAAAATCAGATGTCACTTCTGGTTGTGTTACCCCTACAACTTGCTATGCACCAAGTGAGGCTAGCATTGAATGGAGTGTTGTCACTGCAAGTGCTGCAGATTTTTCTGCTATGTCAGATTATGAAGAATTTAGGCCTCCACCGGGTCCATTAAGTCCTATCAAAACTTTTGCTATAAATAATAACTTAAACACAAGATTTCTATCTAGCAAGGAAATCATTCCAACGTGCCGCCCTGGCATTTTCTTGGGGTGTAATAGTCATAAAGCTGTAAGAGTTGCAGGTGATGGTTACACACCAAATGACAAGACCAATTTTGATCCTCGAGTAATGCATTCCTACATGCCAGTCGCAAAGTGTCCTGCTGAAACTAAGTTATTGATGGGCTTTGATCACAGACAAAGGCAACATGGCTTTACCAGCTCTCATTCACTCCCTCGCTCACACCCATCGCAAAGTTCGCATCTTTTGTACATTCAATAATTAATTCTACCTTTAATTTCCCAATGTCAGTTAATTTCAGTTATGTGTTCTTTGTTTTGTGAAATAAAGCTAGCTAGTACTGGTAGTTATCAGCATTTTACACTTTCAGTTCTAGCGTGTAAGTTTCTAAGGAAATTAAAAGCGTGTTTCGGGATCTATGAGTATTTTGCTGTGTTATTGGTACTAAATTTTGTAAACATTAATGTTTTTGTCTTTTTAGTTTTTACTACTTTTGATAAAATTTCCTTTTGCTATCCTCATTTACTAATTCTTCGAAGACTCGATACTCGTATTTTTTTATCTTGTTCTGTATTAGCATAACCCTGACGACCATAACAAATCTATTGATTATTAAACTGAAGAGCTAATACCTGCATTAAATTTACAACTAATGAACACATATTGGAAGATTTTTCAGAGGTCATGAAAAAAAAAAAAAAAAGAAAGGAAAAAAAAAAATACCAAGAGAACAACACTTTTTAATTTCCCTTTTAAGCTTTACGTATATAGATCAACAACAATCTAGGTCTCTGAATACTTGCATACACCATTTAAGAACTATAGGCCCCAGAAAGAGGGATAGATGCTATCTTTTCCAGAATGAAAATAAGCTTGATTTCAGTGCAGTAATTCATGCAAGGTGATCCAGAATGTGCACTAAAATGACATACTTAAATTTGTGACTTGCCTCTATGTGTTTATGAGGAAATGTAGGCTTCTCCAATCAATATCTGCAACCACCATATTAATGAGGTGGCCCATAATTCTATACCGTCCTTTCATCTTATAGTAGTTCACCTTTGTATTTACTCATAGATGCCCAGACAAGATTTTCAGTTTGGTCCATCAGAGATACAATATCATGCCAAATTGCATGTAGTTGCCTGCCTCTGCAACCCTTAACTCCAGCTTTATTCTTTCGTTTCTTTTCTGAATTTCTGATAATAATATCTATAAAAAAGAAGATTATATGTTTGAACTTATTGAGTGGTAAGCATTGTTTGAGATGATGAGGCATACAAATCTGAAATTAATGAGATGCTTTTCAGAGACATTCTCTTTTTCTTAGACAGAAGATGATAATAATTGTGTAGCTTGCCATGTGCATGATGGGGTACAAAGGATGAGCAGAGGTAGATGAACAATAAATGCAAAATTTAGAGGTATTCTTCATTGACATTTCAACCAAGGAAATGAATATTTTCTAGCCGGAAGAAGCTCATTTGTGGCAGCCAAAAGTAGATTACTTTTGGTACTTTTGGTATGCCATAAACTTTTTTTAAAAAGTCAATTTGAGGATTTGAATTGCTAATCTCCTATTATATCAGAAAAGAAATTAATGTTTCTAACAACTATAAATGGTGTCAAGTGTAATATATTTGAATGTTTGATTTCTTTAATAGATTGAAGAGAGAGTGAAATTTTAAATTTTAAAATTTTCATTCTATCTTTAATATAATAAATGACAAATCAACAATGGATGTGATGGTACAAATCTTAAAGTGCAGGCGAGGAACCCTGTATAAAAGGAGAAAATCATTGAATTCACTTGATGATAAAATTAGGTCAAATTTGAATAAGTCACACTTAAGATTAAATTAAATTAAAACATCTTAATTAGAAGCAAATTAAGTCAAATTTAATTCACACTTGAGATATAAATTCTATTAATAAACTCTAATTAAAAATTAAATTAAATTATATTTAATAAGTCACATTTGATCAGACTTTGAATTAAACTAAATTAAACTTTTTTCCAACATTCGCATTAAAATTCACTACACAAGCACTAATTACCCTGAATGTTTTAGATCAAATTCTATCCTCAATTGAGGTTACATGAAAGAAGAAAGAACCTCTTCCTCCATTTTGTTTTCAAAGTGCTAAAAATTGCTTAATTGAACAATTGATTGTCTCAATATTTATAGGCAAAAATTTGTCACTCACTGCGCCTTGGGCTAAAGGATAAGTGATCTGCTTTGAGTATTGTGCTTTCCTGTCACGGACCACCTGTGAGAGAGACAGAGATAGAGGCAGGCATTTAAGGCCCTCAGGTTAGGTTACTTACGTGGAGAGGAAAATGGAAATGAGCCTCCATGGAGCTTTAATGTCTGATAAAAACTGAAGGTGAGTTTGATAGAAGAAAAAGTTATGTAAAGTCTTCAGAAGCCGCCTATCATTTTCCAGGTCCATCATAGGTATGTTGGTTTCTAATAATTGGACCAGTGGTACTGAACATGTCCTTGTTGGGATTCTGCACTTTGAGCGCATTCTAATGGTTTGCAAATTGGGAATTGTTGAGATGGCGATCCATGATGATTGACCTGAAAGCTGTAAAAAACCACTTGGAAGAGAGTCCTTTCTTTACTAAAAATATTACCTTAAAAATGAGATTATGCTTCTTTTGATACAATAGAAATTAAGGGAATGACCTACTATGATGTAAGCTTCTGATCTCTTATTGTACAAGACAAATACTTGACCTCTACTTACAACTACTTCCATGGCAAAAAGTCATTAATTGTAATAAATTCCATCCTCCATTCTTTTCTTCCAGTCAAAGTGATGAAAGAAACTTACACTTTGTTTGGTTAGAAGCGAAGGAGGGATACATAAAACGAATGAGAGGTAACTAAAATATATATTCCGTTTGGAAAGGGGTGAGCTAAAGAAGGACGAGGGTAAATAAGAGTAAGACTTACCCTTCTTTACTTCTCAAATCTCAAATTTTATTACACCCCAATTTGGGCCGTAAGAAAGGAGAGGCAGGTAAGTATTTTTGTACTATATTTAATTATTTATCCCTCTTTTTGCCTTTCCATTGGTTTAACCCTTTCCAAATTCCAAACATCAATAAAATTCAACCCTTTCTAAACATCAACTTAATTTTATTGTAACTCCTCTTACCCTTCCCCTTATGTTAATTACCCTTCCCTCACCCCATCCAAACAGAGTGTTAGTTTCTGCATTTCAAGATTTTTCAAAATAATAGCACCCAGAAACACTAGATATAGTAACAGTAATTTTGTAGGCACAGCAATGCAAGGTCAATGAAATATAAAGCATCCAAGGATTTTGTCCTTTGAAAGTCCAATATGGCTGCCCTGCATATTGCTTAGGCGGCCCGCATACATCTTTTGAACAACACATCTGAGATATTGATAAGGTCGATCCTTCCAGTTACAATAGTCAGGAATCTCTTTTAACTCCTAGGCCATACAAAACTAGCATAGAGGATATTGATTATCATCAAGCCTGCTCTCCTACTTTTATGTTCTAGCTTAGTCGTAAGGCTTTATCAAATTGAGATAAAAATAAAAGACATGTATGCCAAACAATCCACCGTAAGAGCTCGATTTATATAAAACAGTAGAAACATAATCCACTGCCAAAATTTATATGGATACATCCTCTTTCATGTTAAAGATATAAACAAAGAACGAATAAAGCACAACAACTTATGTATATACAAACCACGAAAGTAAAGTTAATTAATACAGGGAAAAAAATAGTGGTGATACATTGTTGCAACAGTGTGCCTTCATCAGGCAACATCTAATCGTCTTTGCACTCTTTAGTAGGTCGTACTTCAAAGCCACCGCCTTCTTTCTTCTCAAGTGAATAAGGCATATAAGTTCCAAGGATTCTATCCCACATAACAAAGAATGGCTGTGAAAAGTTGTATTTGCTACCGTACAGTTGATGATGAACATCATGGTAAGCAGTATTGTTTTTAAAGAACACGTGGAAGAGATTCCCAGGAAGCCATAACCCACAATGGTCATCCACTGTTTTAATGGTAGCAAAGGAGAAAAAGAAAATGGAGGATCTAGGAGACATGCCTGACATGAGAAAAGATAAAGCCCCACCGATTGTGTCAAGCAGAAGCCCCTCTAGTGGATGATTGTATAGAGCCCCAAATGCATATGGGACAACAAGCCGATGATGTTGAGAATGAATATGCTTATACAGAAATTTGTTGTGATGCATGTATCTATGCATGAAATACTGCCAAGTATCCATAACCAACATTGCTGTAACAAATTGTCTTGCTAGAACAATTAAGGAAGGCTGTGGATATGTATCAGCTTGAGAATCATTTCCAGTTACCTATAGAAAAGACAAGATCCCATCATAAACTAGTAATTCACATAGCATCTAAAATTAAGGACAAGCTCACCCAAAAAAGAGAAACAAAAAAAAAAAAAAAAGAAAAATGATAAAGTTTAACTCATATAAATGAAAACAGTTTCTAAGCACCCCACATCCAACAAATTCCAATTGAAAAAATAAAAAAACAAGTTACAAAAAAATCTAATTCCAGATGGAGATAAGCGCTTTGACTTGCAAACTTACACCTCATTAAAAATCAAGAACTGCATCATAGTCATACTCAAGATACAGATTCTATTCTCCCATTTTGGCATAATAGATAACCAAAACCATTATTCATAACTGCTCAACCTTAATATTTCCTCAAGCTTCAAACCCAAACAACAGCCATATAAAGTCTTGCGAACTTTTCTTTCTGTACAAATTTGTTTAGATTTTATATTTTACTTCATTTATCTTCTTCAGTGCTATGTGGTAAAGAAGAAACTGTTCAGTGCTATTAACTGATAATATATCCATCTAACAGAATAATTTATGGGATACGCATCAATAAACTTCCTGATAGCAAAAACCTAGAACAGACATGTCTTTTATCACTTATCACTATCTGCCTCTCCTTGTATTAACTATTGACGGGTTCATGAAAAAAATTAGTCTCCAATCGTTTAACAGAACACAACCCATGCAGAAATAACAGAATATTGACTTCATTCATCCAATTTAGACAGATTTCCAGAAGACATAAATAGTAAAGTACTATCAGAACAAAATTATAGACTGCAGTCTGTTATTAGAAAGTCAAAATTTAAACACAGAAAAAAAAAAAAAAAAAAAAAAAAAAAAAAAAAGAAAGACATGTTTTTGGTAATTCAGAAGTTTCTGAATTCAAAAGTGAAAGCCGACAAACAGAATTAGAAACAACTACGATCATCCAATTCCACAAAAAGATAAAGATAGAAGAAATATATACGTATCAAAATCAAATCGATCAGACCCAAAATTAAAATTACAAAATATATATAAAAACATACCGTAAACAAGAGAATAGCAACAACAGCTTGGATAGACTGCTGGAGAAGAACGCCCTTGAAAACAGTGGATTTAGAGACTAAATTTTTCTCATCCTCGTCTTGTTTGGTATGCAATCTATAATTATCAAAAAATCCTAAAAGAATATATAGTCCCGAATAAACCCAGTAAACAACGATTGGAGCAAAAGTACCCAATAATTCATCAGAAATTTGAAAACCCATGTTAGAAAATAACATCAATCAATAATAATACTCAAAGCATAAGACAGCAACGAACCCCAAGAAGCTAGCTAGATGGGGAAAGTTAATAGTTTTTCTTTGATAATAGTGATGAGTGATGATCACCGTTACTATATAAATAATAAGAACATGAGCTGTTGTTACGAAAGATTTGGGTCACATTATTGCAATTAGGGCTTGAATAGGAGAAGAAGATTCCATTCGAGTCGTTGGAATCGACGAGGAGAAAGAGAGAGGAAAGGAGGTGAATTTGGCTTTGGATAGAGACTAATAATAATAATAATAATAACAAAATACTAGTAAAAAGAAAAATCAAGCCCACAACTCGGGGATGGTGGTTTGTTTTATTTCCTGTGTGTTTGGTCAAAACGACATCGACTCTGACTAAGAACTGAAAGGAAAGGTTAGCGTAAGCGCGTGTTTGATTTTTACAAGGCCTTGTCATCGAGCTTAAGTGGACTAAAAGACAAAATGATGAATTTAATTTAATATAAATATTTTTTTTATTAATTTAGCTTAATTTTACTTTATGTAGAATCATGCAACAAACAAATCACTGAAAATTAATTATGCTTTGACAAGAGACGATTATTTATTTTAAAATTTAACAAGAAAATTCTTTTTCACTGGCCAATCTGGCAATGAATTAGCAAAGAAAAAAATCTTATGATTTTATATATATTTTTTTTAGAGGTTTAAAATCTGGAGTATTATATGCTTGATGCATGTGATTGCACATCAGATTGAACCGCCCCGCTCATTCTCAACAGACAAAGAAAACCTCCACCTAGCTGTTTTAGGAATCTTGAAATACTTTATTAATAGTTCAATTATCAAGTATTTGTGTTGAAAATATTGTATGGTGAGATACCCTTTCAAGAGTAGAATGCATTAAATTTAGACATGTTTATATGGGATTTATATAGAATTTGATGCTTGTGAAATAAAATTTACTTAACAGATTTGAAAAAACTATAATTAAATGAATAACATTAGCTGCCAATATGTACAGTTTCAATTGTTATAAAACAGGCATTCTCCTTATACGGCAAATGTTTCTGTGAGAGCATCAGCAAAATAAACAAAAAAACCAAATTTGGAGCAATTTTCTTCCTCTTCCTTCCCATTTAAACTTCCAGAAAAATTGGACTAAACAACCATAGTATAGCAAAAATGGCCTTATATGTCTTTCACAGAGCTTCCAACCCTGCAGTCTCAGGAACTTCTTTGAAAAAGTTAAGGCGAGTTTGTCTGGTTTGCTTACAAGGACCTGAGGAGACAGACAAGTACCAGTTAAATTGGCCTCCTTTGATTGCAATGCATCAGAATAAATAAAAGGTGAAAATCTCAGTTAACCTTTTGATTTGCTCTTTGCATTGGATGATAAGACAGAAGACTTCCACTCCTGATAAGCAACTTTCTCCGCTGTTTTGCGCTTCTTGTAACTTGAAAGCTGCAGCATTTTATGTAATTAGCAATTTTAAAGGACAGTGAAAAACTAGAATTTGCAAATTAGTATTAACTGAGTAGTTCAGCATTAGCAGAATTGATGAAAGCAAGTGACAAGTGATGGCTCTTCATGTTACTTGAAAGCTAAATCAATAGATATCTGATTTTGGACTGTGTAAAAAGGTCCTACCAAACTGTCTAACAGGCATGTCATGTCTTTCCAAATAGAATCTCAAAGCTAAGCAGATAAAGAATAAGAGACAGAGAATAGCTGCAGTAGTACCTCTGCTCCATCATCAGATAAATAACCACCATCTTCAAATTTTCTTTTCTCAGGTAAAACATCCAGCAGTTCTGCAACCAGAAAATTGGGGTAAAAATCTTGAACAAGTGAAATACTTTTTCAACTAAAACCATTAACCTTCAAGTCATTACTCTCCAGTTCAATGATATCAAAAATTGAGAAATTGGAAACAAAAACAGAAGTGAATAAACATTTAAAGCTTGATAAGCTCTTACCTCGGTTACCCTTCACTTCTCTTGGATCCTTCTTTTCTTTTGAGATGCCAAACACATCATAGCAGAGGTCATTCATGGAGGTGGAGACCTATAATATCAAACTCCTATTAAGAAATATATTGCTAAGTGGAAAACGAATTTTCCAGTTTAAACTAAATATTTATGCAGAGGTGAGAGTTTCTCTTACACTTTTGAATTCAGATTCAGATGTGCCACAAACTTCAATCAACTTAATTTTGTCTATCTTGAGCTGTGAAGCAAGAAACATTAATCACACTTGCTAAAATATGAAGACATTACAATCGTTCAATATAAATTATTGAAGAAACTTGTCACTTACCTTGTGTTTTTTTGCGCACAAGTAGAATGCAACTGCAGTGAACACAGGCCGAGTGAAGTCAGCACTTGCTCGTCTAGTAGCCGGCAGTGATGCAAGAAACCGCTCCTTGTACCTGACAATCGATACCTCCAAGTTAGAATCAGTTGTTCACAGGCATTTCTACAAACACATAGCATGTATAGCACTTTATGTATTCTAATGTTAACAAAAGAATCCAAACAAAAAGGGGCAAAGAAACCTTACAATGATAATCCTTTTTTCACTAAAGGAATCAGCCTTATGCAGCCAAATTGAATCCCCAATTCTCTAATATCAAGCTTTGTTCTACAGCAAAATCAAAAAAATAACCAAATTAAGATTCCACAAAATTTGAATAAAAAAATGTAACCCACGAAGAAGAGAATAAAAACCCACTTGACACCGAGACTGTTTTGCAGTGAATTGAAAGATCTAGTATAAGCCTTCTCTGACAGTCCACTCAGTCTTATTGCAGCTTGTCTATCAAAAATCACTTGAAATCTGCATTCGTTTAACCAACCCATAATCATACACATAACCGTCTATCAAAAATACCAAAAAGATATTATAATCGAGACGCGTACCTTGTTGCAGCGATTTCTAAGCAGATTATAGCCTTGCTAACCTCTCCCTATAAGTAATTACACAGTGTTTGCGACATTAGAAAGGAAACAAAATGTTGCTTATTTAATCAAATAAAATATAAATTTAGAATTAGTACTTACAACTCCGATAATGGACGAGTCAAACTGCACGTCACAGAGACGGCGGAGCTCCGCCGCTTTTCGGATCAGATTCTTGGATTCGGAGAGACCCAGTTTCTTTGCAATTTCCGAGAGATCCATTTGATTGATGAAGGATTGTATTTTTGCCGCTTATTGGGTTTCTGGTCTGTTGTTGAGACTCAGAATTGGAGAATATAAGAGGAAATTGCTTTTCTCCTTTTGGCATCTGAAGTAAGAAGAGAAAAATACGTAGGAAAAATAAACTGGCAGACATGGCGGGAAACAGATTGCCGGCAATCCTTTGTGGCAATTTTTGAAGGTTTGGCGCGCACTATTTTTGCTAGAATTTACCGGGAAGTTTAGGCGCCAAGTTAATTGTTTATTGTAATTCATAGTCGATTAATTGTTCATTTTAGGGGTATTAATTGTAATTCTATACCTTTCAAAAAAAAATTGTAGTTCTATATTTCTATTTTTTGTTTAAATATAAAAATATTTTTTTATTTTTTAAAAAATCATAAAATTATACTTTAACTTCATGAAAAATATAATATGTATACTGATCATATTTATAAATTACCTTAATTCATTCTTTTACGGTCAGATCGAGTGCTGAAATAAATTTGACCAATTGGCAACCCTAATCGGATTAAGGAAAATAAGTATTTTGAATATAATATGTTTGTTAGTATGTTTTTAATAAATTTAAAGGGAAGATCTTAAAAAGACAAACATATTCATATCACACGACACTGTCGTTTATTGATGCTTCTTCCTTCGTTTTATCATCACAATGAACTGAAAACAAATGATACTTTGAAAAATAAATTACAAAAGAAAAGATCAAAAAGTTATTAACACTACAGCTAATTAGCACTAATAATATTATGGAAGATCAACTACGCTGAACATGTTGGATTTAATTTTCTATTGTGGGCTTAATATGTAAAATTAAATATGTACAGCAGTCCAATTGTAAAGTCAATTTCAAATGTGGTCTTGATTGTGAATAATTGACTATTGAGGTATCAACTAATTATAGATATTAAGTGTAGAGACCATTATATAATTCCTATTTCGTTAAAGGACCGAAATAGGAATTGTACTAACCCTACAGGTATATAAAGGTCGTGGTCCCCAGAGGAGTTGAATACGATTCAGTTTTACGTTCCTTTCGTATTGCTTCCGCTAAATCGATTCTTCAATTCTCTGGAAGGCTGCAAACCTAATTCTATACATCAAGATCGACGAACAACGATGTCAGGTACGCAATCTTTTCTTATTCAATCTATTTTGTTGAATCTAGTGGTGTGCATGATCTAGGTTATTGTGGAATTATTTGAGATTAATTCATAACAAGTGGTATCAGAGCGTTGTGCATAATTGCTAGATTTTAGATTGATTTTCGTATGTTTTTATTTGTTTACCCTACTGTTTACGGATTGAGGGTTTTGTTTAATTAAAAAAAAAAAAAAAAAAAATTTTTCTCACTGTTCTTCGGATTCCCCAAGAACAAGTAAGAGATTTTGAACAAACGCCATTGACGATTAATTGTTCGTGTGATATTTTATATATATATATATATATATATTTTTTTTTTTTGCCGGATTTTGTTTAAAAAAAAAAAAAAAAAATTCAGATCGTTTTTTGGTTGGCGGCGGACCTGGTTCTTTTTTTTCTTTGTTTTGTCTCTGCTCGTTTTTGTGTCAAGGTTAGGGATGGAAAATTACGGTTAGGTCCCTGGAAAATTTCATATTAGTCCCTTAATTTTCTGTAATTTCATATTGGTCCCTTAATTTTCTATAACTTCAGATTAGGTCCCTAAATTTTCTGTAACTTCAGATTAGGTTCCTAAATTTCCTGTAACTTCAGATTAGGCCCCTAATCTTCTGTTTTTCGTATTAGGCCCTTAAATTTCTGTTTTCTTTCGTTTAGACCCCAAACTTTATTTATTCAAATTTATTTAGTCCAATTTTATAACTTAGTCTCTAATTTAGTGACTTAAAGACTAGATTATAATTTTTTTTTTTGGACTAAATAATTTTAGATTATTAAATATTTAGACAATCAATTCATTTAATTGCAATTGTTTTGTTTTAATTACAATTAAATGATTTAATTTGTCGACTTGAGATTAAATTTTGGAGTGATTAAGTCCCTATTGTGTTTGATATTTGTTAAAATAAATTGATTTGATCAATAAGTCACCAAAGTGACCTCTATTGCTTGAATTGATTTATTTTAGAATATTAGACAGGTGTATTAGAATTCGTTGCGGATAGTTAATCGGCCCAAAGGAAGGTTGCTATCTGGCTGAGTTTTGAATACATGTTTGGCAATAAATATGTGATAATTGTTTGATTATTTTCCATGACAATGATATATCGGCCCAAAGGAAGATTTATTATTTGTCAGGACTATGTTATCAATATTTGATTGCTGCATTGAGATACTAATTACAAGTTAATGTTTTACATCCAAAGATGAGAATATTAATGTTGTGTCTGTATCTTATTTCCATTTTTTAATCTCTACTTATGTTAATTGTTTCATTTGTGGATTGTGAGCTTATACTTATCTATTTGTTTATTTTCTCTGATGTCAGATAACATGTCTTTTAATCCTGATTGTGTCCCTAAACTTGAGGGATCAAATTTTGAGTCTTGGAAATCAGATATTATGATTTTTCTGGGCTGTATGGATTTGGATCTTGCATTCAGGATGGACGAACCTGCTCCTCTTACTGATACGAGCACTGATGTTCAAAGGGTTCAGTATGAGAAGTGGGAGCGTTCTAATCGCTTAGGTCTAATGATCATGCAGAAAGGAGTCCCAGAACATGTTCGAGACTCTGTCTCAGCTGAAAAGAACAATGCTCAAAACTATCTTGCCGAGCTGGAGAGGGCTTATGTCAAGAATGACAAAGCCGAAGTGGGAACACTTTTAGGAAAATTAACCTCCATGAAGTTTGCTGGCAATGGTGGTGTTCGGGAGCATATTCTTAGCATGTCTCAGATTGCAAAGAGACTGAAGGCGCTGGGTATGGCTTTACCAGATGACCTTTTAGTCCATATGGTTATGAATTCTCTTCCTTCTCAGTATGGACAAATTAGGACTTCCTATAATTGTCAGCCGAATAAATGGACTCTTAACGAGCTCATTTCTCATTGTGTTGATGAGGAGGAAAAGATGAATTCTAACAAAAGAGAGAGTGCTCATTTTGTTTCTTCAGCTGGGAAGGGCAAGAACAAGAAAAGAAAGAGGCCTTTTGCAAAGACTGTTGAAAAGGCTATTGAGAAACCTGCTGCTGCTACTGCTGTAGATCCAGTACAAAAGAAGCCTTATGTGCCAAAATGCTTCTTTTGTGGAAAGACGGATCACTTGAGAAAGGACTGTCCTAAATTTGCTATTTGGCTTGCAAAGAAGGGTATGTACCTTGTTTTAGTCTGTTGTGAAGTTAATTTAACTTCAGCTCCTAAAAACACTTATTGGATGGATTCTGGTGCTACCGCTCATATAAGTGTTTCATTGCAGGGCTGCCTCAACTACAGAAAGCCAACTGACGGTGAAAGATACGTCTATGTAGGAAATGGCGATCCGGTTGAAGTAGAGGCAATTGGACATTTTAGATTATGTTTAAGTACTGGTTATTTTTTGGATCTTATAGATACTTTTGTTATTCCCTCTTTTAGAAGGAATTTGATTTCTGTTTCCTTTTTGGACAAATCTGGTTTTCATTGTTCTTTTGGAGACAGTGTATTCACTTTATCTATGAATTCAAAAGTTTTGGGTACTGGTTGCTTGAATGAATGTGATAATCTATATATGTTAGACATTGATACTAGTTATCATGAATCCCTGCATGTTACTACAAGAGGTACCAAAAGAAAGTTGAATATTAATAACTCAGCTGTACTTTGGCATAGACGTTTGGGTCATGTATCCAAATCAAGAATTGAGCGTCTTGTTTCTGATGGTATCTTAGATACACTTGATTACACAGGTTTGGATTCTTGTATTGAGTGTATTAAAGGAAAACAGACTAAACAAAAGAGACTAGGTGTCATTCGGTCATCCAATGTTTTAGAACTGATTCATACAGATATTTGCGGTCCATTCCATATTGCAGCTAAAAATGGCCAAAGATATTTTATATCATTCATTGATGACTATTCTCGTTATGGTTACTTATATCTCATTCATGAAAAATCTGAGTCTTTGGACGTGTTTAAATCTTATAAAGCCGAAGTTGAAAATCAACTAGGAAAGAAGATTAAATCTGTTCGATCTGACCGTGGTGGTGAATATTATGGTAAATATGACGGTTCAGGCGAACAACGTCCAGGACCTTTTGCGCTTTTCCTACAGGAATGTGGAATTGTCCCTCAATATACAATGCCTGGTACACCCAGCATGAATGGTGTATCTGAGAGACGTAATAGGACTCTTATGGATATGGTAAGGAGTATGATTAGTCATTCTACTTTACCAGAGTCTCTGTGGGGTGAAGCGTTAAAGACAGCAGCTTATCTTCTCAATAGGATTCCATCTAAAGCAGTTGCTAAAACACCTTATGAACTTTGGACTGGACGTAAGCCTAGTCTAAAGCATCTTCATGTTTGGGGATGTCCAGCTGAAGCAAGGCCTTACAAGCTGAATGAAACAAAACTGGACTCCAAAACTATCAGCAGCTACTTTGTTGGATATTCTGAGCGGTCTAGGGGTTACAAGTTTTATAATCCTACTTCCAGAACTTTTTTTGAAACGAGAATTGCAACATTTTTTGAGGATGTTGATTTTGGAGGGAGAAATAAAGAAAGAAACATTGTCTTTGAAGAGGAACCAAGTAAGGATGATTCGGTTCTCATTCCTTTTGTTGTTTCTGATAGCGTACAGACTCCAGTTGCTCCTGTCCCTATTCAAGATCCAATTCAAGACAATGCTATTCTTCCTCAAGAACAAATTCAACAACCTCAAGAATTAGAGTCTGTTCAAATGCCTTTGAGGAGATCTACTAGGGAGAGAAGAAGTGCTATTCCAGATGATTATATAGTGTTTCTTCAGGAACATGAGGATACTGTAGACATGATAGATGATGATCCAGTTAGTTTCTATCATGCCATGCAGAGTTCTGACTCTCATAAGTGGATTGAGGCAATGAACGAAGAGTATAAGTCTATGCAAGACAATCAAGTTTGGGATCTTGTTCAATTACCTGAAGGAAAGAAACCCATTGGTTGCAAATGGATATTTAAAACCAAAAGGGATTCTCAAGGTAATGTGGAGAGATATAAAGCACGTCTTGTAGCAAAAGGCTTTACTCAAAAGGAAGGGATTGACTATAAAGAAACCTTCTCTCCAGTTTCTTCGAAGGATTCTTTTAGGACAATCATGGCCTTAGTTGCAAATCTTGATCTTGAGCTTCATCAAATGGATGTTAAGACTGCGTTTCTCAATGGCGACATTGATGAAACAATATATATGGTGCAACCAGAAAGTTTTATAATTGGAGATCCAAAACATCTGGTATGCAAATTAAAGAAATCCATTTATGGACTCAAGCAAGCTTCTCGTCAATGGTACTTTAAATTCAACCAAGTAATTGTCTCGTTTGGCTTTGAGGCAAATACTGTTGAAAATTGTGTGTACCATAAGTTCAGTGGGAGTAGGTTTATCTTTTTGGTCTTATATGTGGATGACATACTTCTTGCTACTAATTGTAAAGTCTTGCTACATGAAACCAAAGTTTTTCTTTCAAAGCATTTTGAGATGAAAGATTTAGGTGAAGCTTCTTTTGTTTTAGGGATTCAGATACATCGAGACCGTTCTCGAGGTATTCTTGGATTATCACAAAAGAGCTATATTGATAAAGTGCTCAAGAGATTTAGTATGCAGAATTCTAGACCATTGGATACCCCTATTGCAAAAGGTGATAAATTTAGTAATCAACAATGTCCAAAGAGTGAACTTGAAATTCAGGAAATGCAAAAGGTTCCTTATGCGTCAGCTGTAGGAAGTCTTATGTATGTTCAAGTTTGTACTCGTCCAGACATTTCTTTTATAGTTGGCATGTTAGGTAGATATCTCAGCAATCCAGGAATGGATCATTGGAAAGCAGCCAAAAGAGTCATGAGATATCTTCAGAGGACTAAGGGACATATGCTCACATATAGGAGATCAGATCAGCTTGAGATCATTGGGTATACTGATTCTGATTTCGCTGGATGCCAAGATAGTAGAAAATCCACATCTGGCTACGTTTTTCTATTGGCTGGCAGTGCTATTTCTTGGAAGAGTGTGAAACAAACTCTAGTGGCAACCTCCACCATGGAAGCTGAATTTGTAGCATCTTATGAGGCATCCAATCAAGCTATTTGGCTGAGAAACCTTGTCACTGGGCTGCGTGTAGTAGGTGGAATAGAAAGACCACTGAAGTTGTATTGTGACAGCAAGTCAGCCGTTTTATTCTCCAACAACAACAGGAGCTCTTCTCGATCAAAACACATTGAGATTAAGTTCTTGGCTGTGAAGGAGAGGGTACAGAGTGGACAGATATCCTTAGAGCATATTGGAACAAACTCTATGATTGCGGATCCGCTTACAAAGGCAGTGATACCGAAAGTTTTCCATGAGCACACCGCTCATATGGGTATCGTTTTGTTTGAGACTGTCTAGTTTTAGTGGGAGTTTGCTCTTTATGCATACATTATGTTTTTGAATGCTCTATTTTATTTTGGATATGTTTTATTATGAAATTTTGTTGAGTACTCATTTTGGTTGATGGTTACACTCTGTATTATTATTATTATTGTTTTGCTTGATCTCACTTTTGTTGGTGACCAGTTGGAAACAGACATGATGATCACATTACATGTAGTTTTCATGCTACACTTCTATAATGAATCTATGTCATTTAGGGGTATTGGTAATGTAGTTGATGATGAACTTAGTCATGAGATCTATGGCGAATGTTTCTTCAGCTCTTTATCAATATAACTAATGGACGAGATTGTTTTTGGATACCTTGTATGACTGCGTTTGTTGAGCTCATTTTGGTGTATGTATTTTATTTAACATATGTTCGCCCAAGTGGGAGATTGTTGGATTTAATTTTCTATTGTGGGCTTAATATGTAAAATTAAATATGTACAGCAGTCCAATTGTAAAGTCAATTTCAAATGTGGTCTTGATTGTGAATAATTGACTATTGAGGTATCAACTAATTATAGATATTAAGTGTAGAGACCATTATATAATTCCTATTTCGTTAAAGGACCGAAATAGAAATTGTACTAACCCTACAGGTATATAAAGGTCGTGGTCGGAGTTGAATACGATTCAGTTCAGTTTTACGTTCCTTTCGTATTGCTTCCGCTAAATCGATTCTTCAATTCTCTGGAAGGCTGCAAACCTAATTCTATACATCAAGATCGACGAACAACGATGTCAGGTACGCAACCTTTTCTTATTCAATCTATTTTGTTGAATCTAGTGGTGTGCATGATCTAGGTTATTGTGGAATTATTTGAGATTAATTCATAACAGAACAAACCAAAAGATAACTTATTTTGTATATATGAAAAAAAAAAAAAAAATTCCCAAATTCACATACACAACATGAAGATGGGCAAAACAAGATAAAACTACAAAGTTTATAAATAAATATCACAATGATACAAAAATTTTCAGGTTCCTCTCGAAAAATTGAAAGGCCATTTCGTTCTTTCTCGACCAATTTTGTTCCAATGCATGCACAAAATGATGAATTGCTGCTATGAGGTTTCGCCCGAAGACACAGCTGCCCCGCGCTCATGAACCAGCTGTAAAACAAATGGAATTGTGTTCAAGGGACGTAAGATGAAATAATAGAAGATGACACTTCGGTGGAAAAACGAATTGTTTGAAATAACACACCAGTGAGCCGACTTGTTCATAAGCTTCCATCACTTTAGGATCCTGTTCATCTTCATATCCAACTTGCAGTATACGAGGTCCATTAACAGACCAAAAGGCTCTTAGACCCGCCTCCTGTCATTGTACAACAGACTCGACATTGGTCAATAAGAATATGCAAGCCATAATAGGAAATAACAAATTTAATTCCATGTTGTGCACCATGTCGAAATAAGCTTCAAGTCCAAATTTTAGAATATAAACAATTGTGTGCCAAAATATAATAACTTAGAAAGCAAGGTCAATAATCAAGCCAAATTAAATTGGGTTTAGAAGTTTGCAACTGTATATCTATGATAACCAACTCTCAAACCTATTGAAATCCAAAGACAACGATAAAATGTATGTCTGCATATTCTTTTTGCAATCTTTCACCTCTCTATCTGAATACTTCTAGTTCATCAGATAACAAAAGTGCAACACAAACTTAAACAAATTACAATAAGATAGGGACAGAAATTAGAAATTTTACCTGTAATGTGATCAAGTAAATAGACTCCAGTGCTTGAATACGAATATCAGGGTCATCACAAGGTTCACGTTCGATAGAAAGTGCACTGCCAAGCTCAAGAGGCATTTTTGATATGTCTTGTTCACTGTATATCTGGGAAGAGCAAAAGAAGAGTTAATTAACTTCTGCATAGAGAAAGCAAGAGACAGGAAGACAAATGTTTGAAAATGCAAATGAAATGGGTATATAATACAGAAAAGCACATCACACTCTAAGAATCATTGTCATGTATCTTTTAAGTTATTCATGAGGTAAACAAGGCAGCAACTGCCACAATGGAAATGGCTCTAGAGGAAAAAATGCCGACTCATGGGAAAATCCATACAGAAGGATTTATGATGGTTAATCAGTACCATGTGTAGGTACAACAGAAAGATTGGAGAGAGAATTGTTGTTACACTGGCATGTAGCTAGTGAAATTATCAGCTCGTCTTATCCATATTTTAATATTCAATTTGTAATGCCTTCAACTAAAATTGGTTGCCTGAAAGAAGTCGGTTTCATAAACATCCTTATATGATCAGGTTTATAGCGAGAGAGAATGAAAGTTGTTTTGTTCTCAACTGACAGTGATTCAGTTGGACAATAGGCATCAATTTATTACTACTGCTATACCATAAACCACATCCATAATGTGAACAAACTGCAAACGTGTTAAAACAAATAACACCCTTGAAAAATGAAAAGAATAAATAGAAAGGTAAAAGAGTTACCTTATTGCCAGCAACAGGCAGGAGTAGTGCTGGCCAAAGAAACTCAGATATCAAAAGCAAATCTTGAAGCTCATTCTCAGCTTCAAAACAGCAGTTGCGAATCGTTCCAGAAACCTGCAATGAAAAATATAATCCCACTAAATTTCTGCCATGCCAAGAATATTGGTTATTCAAGCTTGAGCTTATGGGGCTTGGTGACAAGCTTTTCTTGCACATACAGGCCTCAGATCATATTTAGTTTTTTCTTTTCTTTTTCTTTTTTTCTCTCTGTGCAGTTTTAGTCAGGAACTGCATTGAGCCCAGGCACTCATGATCAGAGGGAAGCTTATATTATGTACAATAGTTCAAGCCACATATGTTTAATTTGCTGTAGGTATAGTAAAGCATCTTATACTCACAAGCCTAATTGAATAGACATACAAGTAAAACCAAAATTCATCAAAATAAACACATTGACTCTCAAACAGTCACGCTTCAATCATTCATTCAACATATATTCTGTTAGTGAGATTCTGAAAGCTTATGTTTTAAACATTGTGTGACAGCAACCAAACACAGCTAACGATTTTTCTTATTATTATTACCTTTGTTTTTTTTTTTGGGAGAAAGGCAGAGGATGTTTAGTGTTGGACTTGTAAGTTCCCACTCAGAAACTTTGACAATATCTTCTTAATATATCGAAGAGGAAAAACCTTTTATAGTGTCCACACAATGAGAAGAGGTAATAATGTGCCAAAAGTAAACAGCAGCTGAAATTGCAAGCTACACTATTACCCTTGATTTATCCCATTTGGCATGCAACAAATGGATGGTACAACCTTAAATCCTAAAGAAGTCCAAACACATTTTGAACATGTAAAGAGTCCTTCAAAACTGTATACATTACACAGACACACAGACAAACACAAGTCACACGCAAATTATTCACACAGACAAAGGATATTCAAGTATAATTGATAAAAAAATTGAAAGTTCGACCAGAATAAAGGACTGCATGCAAAATGGCGTGCAAGTCTCAGCAACTGCTCACAACTCCCGCCCCCTAGCTCTTTTTTTCTTCCATGAACAAATGCTACTTATGAAAGTCTAGAACACGTATTCTATTTTGCAAACACAAATAATCACTAACTACCAAATGAATTAATAGTTCTCTAAAGAAGCTTAGAACTCTAAGTTAATAAGTTATGCATACCCCTTTCCTCCGCAATGGACTTGTGGAGTCAGACTGTCTGAGGATCTGTTTCAGCAACCCTCGCTTAGGGTCCAATAACATTTTCCTACCAGCTTCTTTCTTTGATATATTTACAAGAATGGAACCAACATGATCAAATGGATTGTCTGGAAAATGACAACACCACAAGTTAGGTTCCATAGTATGGGAAATAAAATACTATACATGCTAGAAAAGTCATAAAACTCATATAAGAGAAGAACAAAATAGAAACAAATTATTAGTGGTTTTGTAAAAGCCAATCAAATGCATGAACTTCAAGGGGAAGCAACCTTGCAAATGAGTTGGCCTTCAATTCTTGCAAACAGGAAGTCTAATCCTTGTCCACTATTTCAGGCATGCCACAGAGAAAAGTCAGGCTAAGATCCAATAAAATGACACCAAAACCTCCAAAGTCATTCTTATCAATCAAAATATGTGATCTCTTGAAAGAGAAGTAATTTAATTTTTTCAAGGCTATGTGCACTAGGATATTGCCAGAACTCATTTTGATAAGTCACATACATAAAAACTAAGTGTAGAAATTTACATAACTTACATGCAGAAGCAAACTTATGCACAATATAAGCAATACACACCTCTAGTTTCACTGGAGGTTCTACAGAATGATCTCACAAGCTTCATAACAAACAGTCCTTGCATCTTCTCATCATCAGTCTAGCAAATTGGGAAAATGCTCATGATAACTAATATTGTTTGGGTATAGTGACTAACAAGTCAGAGTAAAGCAAAATCATTTTACTAAAAAATCCACAAAGTGAAAAAAAAAAAAAAAAAAAAAAAAAAAAAAAAAAAAGGAAAGGTACAAAAAAAAAAAAAAGGTTAGCTACTAATAAAATAAATTAAAAATGGAAAAATGCTTTTGATAAATAAAAATTAATTAAAAATGAGGCATATGAAACTGCAAATAGCATTCGTAACAATAGCATGAACTGATGAATATATCACCTGAAGCAAGGATTGAATACCAGCATCCAACTGAGTGAGATTAACTAGGAGCATTACAAGTAATCGGGTAATGCTAGAGTCTGGCTTATATAATAGATCCATGGCCATTTGAATCATCCCAGTCTCAACCATCTTAGTAGCTAAATTTGAGTTCTGTGACAGATTCACAAGAGCTTCTGCTGCAGGCTCAGATACCTCCTGAAACATTTAATCAATGGTCAAATTCAGATGACTGACCAGTAAAACAAAGAATTTATAAAAACAACTCTTTTGCAAAGTCATCATTAACATAAATTACCAAAACTCAGAACCTGGTAACAATCACAGAACTTCCAAACCAATTTTAGCACTATAAAATGTAAGCACATTGACAAAATTATTAAAGCATGGTTTTTTTTTTTTTTTTTTTGTTAGCTTAATAATTGATTAGCACAACAAAGCACCTTCTTTCGGCTTAAAAGTCGAGATAATGAGGGAAGCACAATATTAGCATACTTAGAAAGGGACAGTAACCCATCTTCAGACCCAGTTAAGTCCCGAACAATATCAACAGCCGCCTTCTGCACCTGAATTCATTGAAATTCACATTAAAACAAAAAGAACCCACATGAGCTTCTTCAAATGAAGATAATCAAAAGCAACAATCAATAACAATGACTATCTGGAAACAAGCCTAGAAAAAACAGCAATTTTTATCAAATAATATATGAAGCGGAATCAAATGGGTTTTTTATAAGATAAAAAGAAACAAATTTTAGTCTGTTTGGAGCTGAGAAATCGAATTAGAGTTAGACCAAAGAAGAAAGTCGAAACTTTAAATTAATTGCCAATAGTACAAACTAGTAGTTAACTTTTTTTTTTTTCCCCCTTTCCTTTTTCAATTATTTTCAAGCGAACGGAGCTTGAGCAGAGAATAAGGGACCTACCGGCGGAGAGGAAGCAGATAGAAATCCCACCAACTCTTCAAGCTCAGTTGCCATTGCTGCTGCCGCCTCCCGAAGTTATCCCAGAGCTAGTCGACAACAATGTAATATACACAAAGCGACAAAAACTCCGTGTACCATATTTACCCTCAGCGACTAGTCGTTTGTTTATCAATATGGCAACTTGCTCGGTCGTTTAAAAGTTTTTGTCATATGAACATCGTTTGCAATTACATTGGGTTTTTGCAATTAAAAAAGGCGAACTATACAAATGTCTTAACTTTTAAGGATTATCCGTAACTCTAATTTTAAGTAAGAATTATAGCGCATTTAAAATTATGAATTTTATTAATTTTACACGCCCATTGAACAAATCAATTACTATGACAATTTATATGCAGGGGACGGATCCAGAAAATTAAATTAATAGGGAGAATGCATGAAAGTAGTAATTTAGTGAGACAATATAAAAATTTAGTAGAATAAGTATAAATTAACATAAATATATATATATATTAAAATATAAAAAATTATAAATTAAACTGAAAAAACCAGTAGAGGTAAGTGCCCCCACTGCCCCACTGTAGATCCACCCTTTCTATATGTATACGTTTAACTAAAAATTTCATTTGCACACTAAAAGATAGCCTAACGATAAATATAAATATGATCTGATAATAAATTTAAATTTAAATTTTTCGATCAATACTAAAAAATAAAATTTAAAATTTCATCCAACTTGTGAAGTGTACCATCAAACCACATCTGAGGCGAGTTTTAATGAACATTTACAAAAAGCTGCGCAAAAGTTTATGGAAAAACATAAATTAATCTAAAACCATTTTTTACCAACATGCAAAATCATTTGCTTATAATAATTCAATCAGACGGAGTACTAGAATTTGATGGAAACAGCTGGATAAATCACCATCGTTCATTAATATTATCTTCCTTTTCACATGGACACAGTAGTGACCAGACTATACACATAGAGGCTGTAATATTTGGAGGTCAACCTCCCTCACTTTAGCTAGTTGGTCCCACAATTAGTTAATGCAATTTATATGGTCCAAATCTGCAATTACCTACCAACTAGTTAGTTAATTATTGTTATGTTATGACATTTTGAATGACAACACAGACACAGAAACTCTGCTTCTTATTACTCTATGGTAGTTATGACTGCTTCTCTTTTACAGTACGATGGTTTTTTTTTTTATGCATTTCACTGTTTGTAAAATAAAAAAAATTAAATCCATCGCACTGGGAAACCATCATAACTTGCAATCAGCAACCGATGAATCTTACGGTTTTGGAGGAGACAGAGCATATTAAGCTTGTTACTTATTTGTCAGAAATATATATTCTGATTATTGTATTGCTCTTTATTTGAAAAAAAAAAAAACAGTAAAAAAAAATGAAAATTTGGAATGAAGAAGAGACTTAAATCAACTCATACATAAAAAAAAAAGGAGAGGAAGCAAAAAAAGAAAAGCGTTTAATTAATCTTGCATTGTATTTTTCTAGTTAATTATTTTTCACGTGATTTCATGCCCTAAAGATAGTAATATTCAAATAAAGTTATTTTAGCAGTCGCAATTTCAGATTATGAATCATGACCTAATAGGTGAAAATAGTATATTTAAATGGTATAATTTGCAGTAAAATATTTTTCACAGTTTTCTATTGTTAGCGTTCAGAAAAATGAGGTAATGGAAAATATTTTCCTCATAAAAAAAAAAATTAAATCATTTTTAAGAAAAAATAATTTCTCATTTTCAAAAACATAAAATATTTTATGGATTTTGGCAAACTTATTGAAACCTTATATATTCATATTTTTTTTTAATTTATTAATCATCAATAGCCACTGCGACTAGTCATTGTTCACCACCGGCCACCACCACCATCACCAGCAACTTTTATAATTTACTATTTTTTTAATTATTTTCATATTTAACAATAAAATTTTTAAAATATGAAATCTATATTATTATTATTATTATTCTTACTGTCGCATTTTGTTTGCATAGTTTGACAAAAGATCTATATCAAAAATTTACTCAACAATAGTTGTTTTTTCATTTTTTACCTTTAACTCATTAATTAAGATATCAATAAAAACGTTCTTTTAATGAACAATCACAAAAGTTATAACGGAACAAATAATTGTTTATATATCTAAATTTAAAACCTTGTAAACATTTTAGAACATCTAAAAAAGAATAATAAACAAATAAAATGGGACAGAAACAATGTTATTATTATTATTATTATTATTATTATTATTATTATTATTATCATTGTTATTGTCGTCATCTTATGAGTATTTTTAACTAATATTCAATATTGTAATCAAACAATAAAAAATAAATTATTTAAAAAATATTTATAAAAAAAGACATTTTTTTGAAAAATATTTTTCAAAAATAAATTATTTTCCGAAAACAAAACCTAAGCTAATTTCACAAGCCGATGCCTGAAATTATGTTAAATAATACTCTTTATAATAATATATCACACAATAATTTATTTCCTTATAATTGTCTCTTTCTATATATAATCAACAAATTAACCAAATGCGGCAACTCTGGCTTTATTAATAATTGCTCTTTTCGATAACCAAGCACAAAAAACAATCGCCATAAGACATACAACAACAACTCCCCATAACAAGCTTATTTTCACCTTAAATCCAGTTTTCTCTTTCTTCCAATCCTTTACTGTCACAGCCTGTACTCCACCATCACCACCACCACCACTATCGCTGCCGTCGCCGCCACTTCCGCCGTGGATTTCAAAGCAGGAAAAGAACTTATAGCTCTCATATCGAACAATACAATACCCAGAAGCTACTATTCCTCCTTCTTTACCACCACATTGCTCATAAAGCTTTTCAATGGCTTTTACTACACAAACTTCGCAATCTTTTGGCGATAAAGACTTAACACACTCAACTGCTGCATAAATTCTGCTACCATTATTACCATACCTAATGCTTGAAAGCCCATGCAAGTTATTACTGTAGTCATAAATACTAGCTCTTAGCTTTAGAAGCAGTGTTTCAAGACCCAGTTCAAAATTAACAGAGTCCTGGATCTTACAAGCTTGGTTTGAGCAAGAACAGCTAGTAACTTCAAGATCTGCACGAGATACTTTCACATGGCTCTGATAATAGTTAAGGTAACAGCCATCAAACCAAGCTGTTACAGAAGGAGTATTATTTGGGCACAGACTTTGAACGGTTTGTTTAGCTTTTTGGATACAGAAGGTGCATTGGGCTGGATTTATATTAGCGAGGCATTGCATGACTCCATTGATGTAGCCGTTAGGTCCGAGACTAACAGTTGAGGTTATGAACCTGGTTTTTGTCACTTGAGCTGTGAGATTATCAAGAAGAGTTTTTAATTTTATGGGTTTAATAGCCTCTTGAGTTGTTGACGTACAAGCTATGGACATAAGAGAAGGAAATTGTGAAGCTTTGGAGAAAGACATGATAGAGAGGATACAGAGAAGATGAAATGCTAGAAGAGAAGCCATGGAAGTAGACACCTACACTTCTTTTATTATTACATTTTTTTAATTTGGACATCATATAAGTATCATATCGTTATAAAGAAGGAATAATTTTAGATAACCATGCCTTTACTACCAACTGCCGAGCACATGAGGCATAAGGCTAGTAGAGTTCAACCAAGAATTATGTGAGAGACAGAGATCAAGCATGATTGTATGAGAAAAAGACAACATTAATTGCATTAATTGAAAACATTACATAAATAATTTTGCTTAATGGCTAAAACTAGGGTGTCAAAACGAGAACACGATTCGCTTAACATGGAAATTATTAAAAGGTTGTAGTTGAATCTGTCATAAACGGATTACTCGTATATGACACTAGTTTAAACGAGTTATACCATTGGTTGAATCGTCTAATCTGTTTATTTAAGGATAAATATGTAATCTCATATATATATATATATATTAAGTAGATCATGCGGGTTACATGTGTTATAGGTGTCACATTTATGATCTGTGTGCAATCTATTTAATTAAATTTTTTATTTATATATGACCTATTTAGTTAAATGGATTACACGTGCTGTGTTTGTGTCATTCGTTCAATTTTCGTGTCGTATTTATATATATTTAAACATTTGATATGATTATTAAATAAATTATATTTATATCGACCATAATCGTGTTGCGTGTTAGGTAAGTTTGTATAGAATCTGATACCTCAATCTTTTTTAACACCCTTAATTAAAACAAATCAAAATGTTTCATAAGTGTATAATTTTATCATATTTATTTTAATTTTGTTATCTTCAGATTGGATAGTGAAGGTGAATTTCGAGAAGCTAATTTTTATGAGAATTATCTTGCCGATTTTGCTTCATCTTTGGCGTATTCATGTGGTAAATGACCCTCTTACTGAACTTCGTTATCCGTTAGATCATGATCATGTCGATTTATATATGGCATTATTTATTAATTTTGTCTTTTTTTTAGCTTATAGCTATCATTTTGAATAAAAAAATCTTAATTTTTACATTTGCTTACAAAATTTTCCTATGATTAAAACTAAAATTGCATCAATACATAACATGTGATGTAAACTCCTTTCGACAAGTTTCAAATTCTGATTTCACAAGTAAAATTTATAGAGAAACATAATCTATTCGCTGATAATTACAGCCATTTGTTGTCATTGAAAATATTATTTCGTTCTCAATTTAAAAAAAAAAAAAAAAAGAAGAAGAAATATTTAATCATGGAAAAATAGTAGTTGGACCGACATATTCAAGATGGCCCAATCTAAAAAAGGAAAAAGATAATTTCTCATGGCCCATTTTAATTAACCAACAATATATCCCGACCCGACCCATGTAACGAACCAACGTCCAACGGTTCCGCAATTTAACCCATTGATTGATATTAATTCACACTATATAACCTTTCCAAAGTCGATTTCCCGCTTAGCGTCAATCATTTCTTCAATTAATTAATAAAAATCATCCATTGTTGAATATGGATTATATAAATAACGATTCGGCAATTAGGTTTGCTGAATCTGAATTCTGTACTAAATTATAGCACAAAGAATGAGCTTTGGAGGTTTTCAATGTCATTTGATTTGCTCAATCAATGGCTCTTCACAAATACAATGGAGAATTATTACCGGAGAGAAGAGGCATTATCGGCGCGGTTTTCAATTCTCTCGATCGACGGATCGTTCGTCGAGGAAGAAGATTCGCTCGGTTTTTTACTAAACCCAGTTTTTGCATTTGGGTTTTGCTTCTTTCTGCTCTCTTTTTGATTTCTCTTTCTGTCTTTGGCCTTAAATTGCATCTTCCTGGTAAGCAATTTACTATGTACTCTCTTAATTATCTACTTTGAATTTTGTTTATCAAGGTTGTAATTTGTTTTTGATTATTTGTTAATTATCGTTATTTTTGGTAGGTAATTTGGAAAGTTTGGAGCGTAGGATTTCATCTCTAGAGAAATTTGATGTTGCTGATGGTAGAGAAAGTGAAGTCCAGTCTTCAGATGAATTAAAGCAACAAAAAGCAACAAAAAGCAAGCATCGTAACCTGCGTAAGTGAAGTTGACTTGTATCTCTTTAATTCATAAATGTTTTATTATTTGAATTTTCAATTATGTTGTTAAAATTATCAACTTAGTGCTTTTGATATCTAGTTAAAGAAAAGTCATAAAAAGATAATTATTATAAACCGACTTCCTTAATCTCAATAAGGAGAATCTTCAATCACAGTGTGGCTTTTAATCACATTTAACAAGCTAAAATTGTGGCTTTTAGAACAAACTCTCCGCAGCAATTTCAGTGCCCCACAGAACACTCGTCTGTAGACTATGATATTCTACTTCATATTACTAATGATTGAAGAATTAATTGGATAAATCCAGACAAAGTTTGTTACTCATTTCTTCTTTATAACATGATTTCTCTGCTGATATTTCAGATTTGCCTTGTGATATTGAGTTTTCGGAATCAGTTGATCATCTCATTGAGCCCCAGGATATAAGAAATTTCGCTCAATTTTCGCTTCGTTATGTGGCCACTGAAGAGAAACCTCTGGGAACAACTTTATTTCAATCTAGATTTGGAGGACATCAGACCCACGAGGAAAGAGAGAAATCTTTCTATGCTAGAAATCAAACACTTCATTGTGGTTTTGTTAAAGGATCCCCTGGAGTCCATAGCACTGGATTTGATTTGGATGAAAAGGACAAGGCATACATGAATAGCTGTCGGGTAGTGGTTTCCTCTTGCATTTTTGGCAGCTCGGACTTTCTGAGAAGGCCTACAAGTAAAAAGGTATCTATCTCATATATTTTCATGTTTGCATAAGTTTTTTTTTGGACGGGTTAGGGCTGGGCGCGGGGGGGTTGGAGGAGCGGGCGGCAGGGAAGGTAAGATTGTGACTAATAGTGCAATTTTACCCTTTTCTTAATTTTTTTTTAGTGTTATTTATGCTCTCTAGCTATTCTTTCAATGACCTAATATATTGCTTGTTTCAGATCAGCGAATTTTCCAAGAGAACTGTTTGTTTCATTATGTTTGTGGATGAGCAAACACTATCCAAGCTGTCTTCAGATGGACATATACCTGATGATGGAGGGAATGTTGGTCTATGGAGAATAGTAGTTGTTCGGAATTTACCGTATAAAGACATGCGGAGAACTGGAAAAGTGCCAAAATTTTTATCACATCGCCTCTTCCCTTCTTCTAGGTAATTCTTCAGTATGATTTGTTTATTTAGTCTATAGCTCCAGGAGTTATTTTCTCTATATAATTCTGACTAGATCTTTAAATTAATTTCTATTATCGGCTTTTATGCTTCTATTTCCAGCTATTCAATTTGGCTTGATAGCAAGATGCGACTCAACACTGATCCAATGTTGATTATTGAATATTTCTTATGGCGTACAAGATCAGAGTATGCCATTTCAAACCATTATGATCGACACTGTGTCTGGGAGGAGGTACTTCAAAATAAGCGCCTAAATAAGTACAATCACACTGCGATTGATGAACAATTCAACTTTTATCAGTCTGATGGCCTCATGAAGTTTGACCCTTCAGACCCAAATGCTCTTCTTCCAAGTTGTATGTATTTTCATTTCAAATTTTTGGTTCAAATATTGGTTTTTCCTTTTTCTTCTGTATGCGTGGATATTAGATGTTGATTCTACTTTTTAATCCTGCAGACGTGCCAGAAGGTTCATTTATTGTACGGGCCCATACACCAATGTCAAATTTATTTTCATGCCTCTGGTTCAATGAAGTTGATCGATTTACATCACGTGATCAACTTAGCTTTGCATATACGTACTTGAAAGTGAGGAGACTAAATCCAGATCGACCATTCTATCTAAATATGTTTAAGGTAAAATAATAAATCTATGATATGTATAACTAATAATATTGTAAGTTGGTTATGATGAATCTTGCTGTAACCTTTGATAAGTGCTGTGACAATCATCTTTTTGTCCAAAACTTTTCTTATTTATCGCTCAATTCCTAGCACTACGCTGTGTCAGTCTATCTGTTAAGAAATCTCCACGAAGTTGCTTATTAGTTATTTGCTGAGAATTCTTCTAATGTAACTTCTTATGAGAATAATTCCCATCTTTTTTTTGGCATTTTTTTCTTATAATTTTTATCAAGCTGACCGCAACTAGTTTGGAATTAAGGCTTTCTTGAGCTGATTGAGAATCAGGAAATGTGCATTATGCAATCCTGTGGCTGTGAAATTGTTCTGCATTGAATTATTTAGACATGTGAAATTGGAGACAATCATTAGACTCAAGATTAACATAAATCTTGTTTCTATGATTTCAAGGAAATGACAAGAACCTCATAAACGATCAAGTTGTGTAATTTACTTCATTGCTTGATGTTAATTTCTGCAGGATTGTGAACGCAGAGCACTAGCAAAGCTATTCCATCATAGGGTATTGCCATCAGCTCCGCCTGGTCCTTGATCATTGAAATTATATGCCTTTACTGGTAAGATTAAACACGTTCTTATCCCTATGCCCCTCAATTTACTTTAGTTTTCCCTGTTCTTTCTCCATGTAGACTGCCTTGAATGCCAAAGTCCAGTCTGCTAATAACACTATTTCTAGTGTCCAAAACATTCTAAAAACTGAACACCTAAAATTGAATTTGACTGGGACTGTTTCAGAAAGCTTTTGATGGAAGAGGCTTAAATTTTATCCTTTGAATGGAAAACAGCATGGCACCTTGTTCAACTTTGTTTCTCTCAATTTGTGTATAGTGATGGGATATTTTGTATTTTAATCATATTGCTTTCAAAAATGTTTACCACTACTTAGGGAGACTGCACAGAGCAATTGATTATTTGACTCAGTTGTATTGATCCAATGGTGGATCCTGATGCTTGGATGCACAACAGCTTTTGTATTTAGGTTTTAGATCCTTGATATCTCCTGTTTGGCAATCTAATGGTTGAACCTAGCATGATTGGTATAATTAAGAGAACTGTAGCCAAAATCAGCATGTTTTAAGGTGTGTATACAACTCTACAATTTTCTGAGTTGAATCTGTTAGTGGGTCAACTCTTTGAAGATAGTAGTTTCCATATCTGTACTAAATAGCTGTAAATATCTGTATAATTATGGTGTGCATATCTTTCTTTAATTAGGCCAAGATTATATCTGATTATGGTGTAAATAGGTTACTATATTTAGGCCGAGATTCAGTAATCAGTAGCTAATTCTGTGTAATGTACATCATATTTTTCCTATATAACGAAACACACCCTCACTTGAGAGGTATTGAGCCAAATTGACTGAATCTATTTAATTGCCTTGCTTAAAATTATTAGGCAGATCCAGCTATTCTTACTGAATAATCTATGGTTAGTTTGTGATGGATCCTATGCTGTCTGTGCAGGAATTTTTATTGAAAGAAGGAGAAACACTCAGGAATCATGATTGCCTTATTCAAGAATTTAATGCGTTTAATCTTTCAAGCTTGATCAGAAATCAGGCCTGAGCAGTGAGCTGCCTTATTAGATAGTGAATTTGATTAGTTGGATCTTGGATGCAGTCCTGTCCATGATAAATGACTTTGGAAAAACTCTATTATGTTGGCCCAGCATTTTCTCAATTGAGAGATGAAGGATTTGTGGGCTTCATCGCAACCTCACTCAAACCAAGCTAATTGAACCATATGTGCACATAACATAGAGATTGATGACTGACATTGATTTCTACTATGTTACATTTTTTTTCTTCTTCTGAATATTGGATTTTCCAACAAATCCTTCAGAGAGGAGGTGCTAAATTTTGAAGGCATTTTTTTATCTCTCTCTCTCTTTTTTTTTTTTTTTATCTCTCTCTCTCTCTTTTTTTTTTTTTTTTCCTTTGTTCCATAACCAGTTGTCACCAGATGGGCATGCCTATTATGCTTTTCTGACTGTTGAATTCATAGCTCCTGTGGTCCTCAGGCACTGACACTTGTAACTGTCTGTGAGAATGTCAATTACATTTTTAAAGATAATATAATTCTTTTCATGCAAAATTTGTGTTGTCCTGCTCTCTAACCTGTCTATAAATACCAGATTGTGGTTTTGCTTGATGCACCAACAAATACTTTGCCAAGTGCAGTGAGAGAGGACAGGAAAAGAAGTGTTATTGTAGATTTTGTATGTGAAAATTGGAGGGAATTAAACAATTAGCATTTTGATTTTACTTTCTGTTTAGTTTCCTCCAATATTTCATATCCAATCTTCACACAATTGATGTATGATCTTCAAGTAATGTCTAAGTTGTATGTGAGGATTGGAGGAAATTAAATAAATTAACATTGAAAAGTGCAACTAGTTTATTTAATTTCCTCCAATATCTCATATCCAGCCTTTTCATTTTGTCCTGCCATTCTAACTAATTTGTTTGTGAGGACATTCTATAATTCTGCCGAAGTTGTAAATGAGGATTGGAGGAAATTAAATAAATGGTTGTTCTGGCTACAGTTTGTTTAATTTCCTCCAATATCTCATCTACAGCTTTTTCACTACAGAAAAAAATGTGGATGTCGCATGTGAGAATTAGAGGAACCTAAATAGACTGATTTTGTTTTTGCTACGTTTCTATTTAGTTTCCTCTAATATCTCACGTTCGACCTTGACAATTGGTGGAAAATCATATGGGTTCCTTTGTAACTCCTGTGTTACCAGTATTGAAATGCTTTGATTATCATAATTCGATAATTTGAGTTGATGGTTTTACGTCCTAACGACCAAGGATGAAAATATAATTATATTAACTCACATCTCAGATTGCTTTGGTCTCCGGAGATGTAATTTATTTTCAATTAGACAATTAAAATTAATATTTAATATTTAAAAAAATAAAGGTTTGTAAAAAATAAAAACCAGCTTATTGCAGCCTGTAATTAGAACGAAAAATACACAAACTTGAGTTGCTTAAATTGCAACACGTTATGTCGTTTTACCTTCATTTGTCTTGTATAAAGGTCAAACGACAAGTGGAAGTCTGGAACTAACTTGAGTTGCATAAATTGCAAAAACCGAAAGCCTAATGCTGCTTCTCCAAACCTGACTTAGTTGCGTGAATGTGAAAAATGGAAGGTTGGTTAATGAAATGCTCTTTTGGGAGTAATTTCTTTAGAGCTCTAAAACCTCTCAATTTGAAAATCTCTAGCTCTTCGTTTCGCTGCCTTTACATGCCCACTCATTCTGGTTTGTTTCCCTCCTAAGTTATTCTTTTTCCACATAAATATGTGTGTATTTCATCCTCTGATAACAAGTCGGTATTTTTTTTAATCATAGGAGGCGCAAAGCCCATTAGAAAGGCATACGATGCTTTATTATTGGATGCCGGCGGAACCCTTTTGCAATTGGCATACCCTGTTGAAGAAACTTACGCTTCTATTGGGAGAAAATATGGTTCATTTTTCTTTTTTTTTTTTTTTCCCTTCCCTTTTTTTTTTTTTTTTTTTTTTTTTTTTTTTCTGGTGGGAGTCTTAAAATTTAACATTTCCATTTATGTTTTTAAGCGGTAGATTTGTTAGTCAATTAGTTAGGAATATTTTTGTTATAAATGGCACTAAAGATACCTGTTTTGCTGCTAGATGATTATTCTTGGAGTTACTGGGTTTGTGAATTTTGTATTGCGTTGTTGAAGTAGTTTATGCTTATTGTGAATCAACTGTGCTACTCTGATTTGATTGGAAAACACGATAATTAAATTCCAAACAATTGCTTATGTTTTCAGGTATGAGCACAAGTTCAGCCGAAATAAAGAAGGGATTCAAGAGAGCTTTTTCTGCTCCATGGCCTGAAAAGCTGCGTTACCAGGTCTCTACTGTTTTTGAACTGAGTGTGTCCTTCATTACATAAAATCACAAGTTTGATTTCATTTAATTCTGCTGAGGGATTATTGTTCTCTTTGAGGTACACGCCTCATTTTGCATAACTAATATGTCTCTGTTTTTTTCTTCCAGTCAGCCATTCTCTTTTTTCCTACTGATCTAACTTTTTTCATTTTAGAAAGCAGCAAGTTTTATGTGGATAAATTTGGTTTCCAAAAGAATTAATCTAACCATATTTTGTTGATCTGTGAAAATCATTTTAATTAAGGAAAATATACTGGATACTTATCAGCTTGTTATATGTGCATCTTTGTAAGATGTAGGAATCCAAATAGGTGACACATTTTTGTAGGTAAACTATAAAGAGATGACCCTTCTTTCTTTGGTTCAGCTAAATTCTTCTTCATTTGTCCGTTGGAGGGTTTGTGGGTTTTTTTTTTTTTTTTTGGCTAATGTAAAATAAGGATTGAAGAAGGAGGCTTTGCTGAATTCGTATGAGTATCAAAATGCCTCTTATGCTGGCATTCTATGTGAGCCATTACATTGTATGGATTCAATGAAGATCTCCACTCCATCTTCATAAAAAGCAGCCATCCTAGGACACCTTAAGTTCTGATTTATCAGAAGCTAAAATTTCTTTAATACATTCCTTTGCAATGGTGGGATTCTGTAGTAATAGAGAGAAGGTTCTTAATTAGAAAGAAGACTGCTCCCAACCTTGGCATTAATGCATCCTGTTGTTGAAACCCGCGGATTGGTGTTGTATCCCTTTTCCTGAAGATAATTGAAATAGACAGAAAGCATATCATTTCCTTGTTGCATTTATTATATGTATAATGTATTGTTCTTTTTATTCTTTATCATTTTCCATCTATTTTTCTTGAACGAACCTCTGACTAAACTCCTGTGTGTTTTGCATAACTTCTACTATTGAAAGGGAGATGGGAGGCCATTTTGGAAATTAGTTGTTTCTGAAGCCACTGGTTGCTCAAATGATGATTATTTTGAAGAAGTGTACAAGGTACTTTTGTGAGATCCACTGCTGTTCTATATCAAATTATCAATGTTCCCTTCTCCACTGGTATTATAGCATAGGAAAAAACAATTTACTGAATGCATATAAAGCCGGTCTGTTCTGTACAGAAACCTGCCTGCAAATAAAATAGTTTCATCATTTTATTTTGGAGGCATTTGTCTCAAATGCCAATAGTTGCTTTGTGCAGTACTATGCAAATGGAAATGCATGGCATCTTCCAAATGGAGCTTATGAAACATTAGTCTTTCTCAAAGAAGCCGGAGGTCATATTCATCAAGTATTCTCCTTTTTTTCATGCATTACTTTTGGCAACAAGCATTATCTTTGAATGAATTGTTTCTTTGCTTTCCCTAACTTGGTGAGTAATGACACAGTTAAGCTGGCTGTTGTGTCCAATTTTGACACCCGCTTAAGGAAGCTTTTGAAGGACCTAAATGTTTTAGAATTGTAAGACTTAATTCTTTTTCCAATTTTTCTTCCATCCTCACCTTTTCATTCTCTGCAACTGGACTTCTCACATTCATACTTCCTTTATTAATGAGCTGTTCATCTAGGTGGCTGAATGATTCATAAGATGCAAAATAACTGGCTTAACATGTCTATACATATTTTTATTTGATAAGTATGCCCATGATGTAGGTGAAGAAGGACAGAATCAAATCATTTATGAAATTGTGTAGTATAGCAGATACATGTGCTTTATTGCTCTAAGTGTGAAAGATTTACTTTTTATTCTAACATTTGGGTTTGGGTCTTCTTACCAGGTTTGATGCTCTAATTATATCTTCAGAAGTTGGTTACGAAAAACCAGATCCAAAGATATTTAAGGCTGCTTTAGGTATGTAACCCAATGTCATCAGTTCTTATAGTGACAAAGTAGGCAGGTAGGAAACTGTGATGCAAAATCAAAATCCTTGCTTGGGGCACAAACAAATTATTAGTAACCGGTATAATTTTCATCTGTAGCTAGAGTCAGATAGCTGCTTGTGCTTTTAATAAAAAATGGACTTAATGAAAAATAAAACAATGCTAGTCGTTCGCTAACACACTACTGCTGAAGGTATTCTTACCCAAAAAAATAAATGGGGATATTTTTCAAGTAATTTTATCTTTTATAGGGTTGAAAATTTGTTAAAAACTAAAAGGTAGTGTTCTGTTCTAACCCCCCATAATCCACACTAACATGATCCAACTTATATCTTTTGGTGCAAAAACCTAATGAAACGTTCCTCAAATATTTGGCATTTTTATAGATCAAGTGTGTGTGGAGGCTAGCAGGGCAGTACATGTAGGAGATGACCTCAAGGCAGATAAGGATGGAGCCAATGCTATTGGGATTGATTGCTGGTAAGCAGAGCTTATCCTGTTAAATGTTCCTCATCCACCTGAAGCTCTGTTTTTCATTTCCATCGCCATCTTTTTTTTTTTTTTTTTATGCAGTTAAATAAGTGCTTTCTTGTTTTGTTATCAATTCATTGTTAGTTGACACGAGTCAACATGGCAAGCATACATTTGAATTATTTAGATTTTATGTTTCTTGAAAATAAGAACACAACCTACGAATGAGCCATAACAGCTACTGC
Organism: Jatropha curcas; assembly: GCF_041381405.1. NCBI lineage: Eukaryota > Viridiplantae > Streptophyta > Magnoliopsida > Malpighiales > Euphorbiaceae > Jatropha > Jatropha curcas. Next base: position 23,551,754 of record NC_143155.1, read on the forward strand.
TCTCTGATAATATAATCAGGTTATGGGGAGGAGATGTCAAGACCTTCACGGATATACAAAATCGGATGGTCCATGAATAGATGGGTTCTAGAAATTTGGCGTCAGCAACAGTTCTTGGTGGCTTTCAAGTTTCAACCTTGACCTTGAAAAATTGTCCCATCTTTTAGAATTCATCATTAACATTGTTGAAAAACTGACCTGACTCGTTATATGGTCAATAAATGTCACTAGAGACAGTGACCACTCTTTCTTAGAGATAAAGATAATGGTTGGATATGGTTATTGGCAATGAGATTGTTATCATAAATGAAATGTAATTTCAGTTTAAAGAATTTATACACTTCTACTTGCCATCAAGCAGGCATCTAAAATGGTAGCTTTCTCATTTGGAAGTTGGCATTTATTAGGTGATTATGGAGTTGGAAGGAGGTCAATGTTAAAATACCTAATTAGCAAGAATACAAATTTGTAAAAATTAATTATTTCGGATTAGATTTAGCTCATTAGGAAGAAATAGTAATAATGATTAGCTGATGTAAACAGGTCAGTCTAAAAATACTTTGAACAGGGACTGGTTAACTTAACCATGAGCAACCCTAGAGGATTGGACATTTCCAATAACCTTGTATTTTACCATAACTAAATAAGTTTTATATGGTAAAATATGCAAATCAAAATCAGAAAACCTTTACCAGGTCAGCTGGACGAAGCAATGGATATGTAATCAATAATCATAATCCAGGAACATTAACATTAATCACCTGAACAACCAGCACAATCTGAAATACAAGATAAAAGCCTATAGAATTCGACCTGTACAACATTTTACAGAGGTTTGAGGAAAATCCTGTCGCCATGGGACAGAGGCAAGGCAGAACTATTTGGAACTTGAAACCGGTAGATGGCGATAATAACTTTCCCTTTGTGGTCAAACCAAAGGCACATCACTTCTCTTCGTAGTAAAATCAAAATTCAAGACGCAACCTTAAGGGAAACTAATACGGCTCCTGCAATAACATTTCTAAAGCTGATGACATGAAAATAAAAAAGGCAACTGCCAATATTTAATAGAACCATATATGTGTAAAGATATGCCCCTGCTACTTGCACTAGTAATATTATAATCCCTGCGGTCATACTGATTATTGACAACCACCTTTTGAGTTTGGAAAATGAACAAAGAAGAAACAGCTAAGGTTGGGCCAATAATGAAAGCAGAAATAAATGGTATTCATTAAAATCCAATAAACTTGCGGAACTACAACAATTTTTCCACTTACCAAGGTACAATCCAATTGGTAATGCTTAAACCTTCCCACAAGAAGGAAAAAAGAGTAACCTGCTCAAGCCATCCTTTTAAGCAAGGTACCGATACAATTTTCTGTCAGAACTATCCCTCTCTAAGAAATCTCGTTCAATAAGAGACTCAATACGTTTCTTAATCTCTGTGGGATTGGCCAGAAATCGCGACTGCAACTGCTTTGTGACCTCAGCAATTATATTGTTATGATCCAACACCCTTCTTGATTTCATGATCCTAACTATTGCTGCTTCTATCTGGGGCTTCCTGTCCTCCTCCACTCTCTGCCGAGTCTCTTGCTTTTCAGGTTCTGATTCCTTTTGTGCAACTACAGTTCCTATCTTCACCTTGTAGAATTTGCTTGTAAATTTGTCGTTGACGAAAAAAGCATCTTCCTCACCAATGTCTTTACTCATGGGCTCTTTTCGAAGCACATTCTTTCCTTTCACACAAGCCATAGATTGCAGGCACCTCTTCAGGTCTGAAGCAGGAATTTCTGTTGCTTGCTCAATCTCCTTGTAGCTAAGCCGATCAGCATTGTTAAACAGCATAAGGACGCACATTTGATAAGTAGAAACATTCAACTCGTGTTTCTGACCCTTCCCAAATGTTGCTTTAATGTCTGCTGTGCCCATGTTAGTCTGCCAGGAGAGTCTCCGACCGGTATGGGTTCCAAGGTAATAGGATCGGAACTTCTCACATAGTGCTGACATTTCAGTAGGCAAGTTGCAAGTAACACTAGGCTGAGTTGGCCAAGATCCCGTTGTCAAAACCTGGACAACCAGTGTAGGTCCATCCCCTAGCTCAGGGTGGCTTGCATAAAACCCTTGCATTGTGTCCTGGGAGGTCTTCATGTCAGTAAACATGCCTTCTAACTTTGAAGTGAATTGATATCCACATTCAGTCTTAAGTTTGACTATTAAACTTCTCTCTGCGTCATCAGAGACAGTTTTACCTGATAACAACCGTTTAGCCAAATGCTGTTTATAATACTTCTCAAATACATCTTTCTCCTGCAAGTAACGGAACAACATCATCACTTTATCAAGAATAATCTCCACATCTTCCTCACTAACTCCCTTTAGACCTTTCCGAAGTTTGTCGTCCACGAACAACGAGATAAACTCAGGAGAGCGAGCATTCAAGTTAATGAAGTATTCAAAAGAGGAATTCAAAGCATTCTGGAATGTCTTATCATTGTTGAATGCCAAGCTTATGATGCTATCATACTTATCTTTTTCATCCAGCAAACGCTGAACAAATTCCACAGGATCCTTCAATCTTTCTGGATCAGTAACTAGTTGTTTTCCTGTCTCCCTGAGGTGAGAAGTCATCACTTCTCGTATTTTTAGAAGACCATTAGGAACCCGACGGAATAGGTTATACATTCTTCCCAAGTCTTCATACTTATCATCAAGAAGCATATTTACCAGGCCTGAGTTATCCATGTGCACTAGTCTCAGCATGTGGTTAGCAATCATTTCCTTCTCCACCACATTAGTTATCTTGACTTCACTCTTGGTATCCAAGTAGTGGGTCACTCTCTCCATCTCTTCATTCAAACGTTTCTCGGCTTTTTTCAAATATTCCCCACAATCACAGCATTCAATAAATTTTTGAGATTCACCCCTATAAAACTCAGCTGAAACCTCAAGAAATGGCTTCTCAAAGTCTTCTTGGTAAACTGAAGAACCTAAATCCATAAGCATCTTGATTATGTTCCTCATCAATCCTCTGTCTATAACTTCAACAGTCCGTTCTCTGTGAACAAGTTCAAGAAGTGTATTAAGAAGCCTGGTTTGGATTTTGCTCGAGTGTATGATATTATCCCTCCACAAGTTTAGTCCAAGCTCATGAACTGGAGTTTTATGCGTGCTTGGAATATATGTCCTATCCATGTACATCAATATATCCCTAATCATTTGCAATGCTTTGTTATGGTCATTCCATTTCCTGTTCAGCTCCTCTAAAAATGAATCTCCCTGAGCAGCCTCAATAGATTTTGATATTTCTTTAAGATGTAAAGTCATAGTTGAGACCAGACCAGAATATAACTTTTCACCAAATTTGTGAAGCACCATATTATAGGCATTCCTGAAATAATGCCAAAACTGTAGCATTAGAAATACAACTGTTTTAAATTCTGTGAGCTTTTGTCCCTTCCAATGATAACCAAACGTAATGGATGTTTCAGGAAGTGTGCAAGCCCTAGAAGTAGTGAATATTAGCAGCCTAAATAATTGCAAACTTCGGATGGGTAGTGCAGAAAAATCTAAAAAACAGGCTTGTATATACAAAAGAGGATTATAACAAGGGTGAATAATCAATATATGGATTCCACAACTATAAAAATCTAAAAAATATTCTGGTTTCCATACAAAATAAATATATAAGTTATAAATAAAATTTTTAAAAAAATAAAGAAGCAACTCTGGAGAGAGAAGCCATTGTGGAAAAGCACAGAGAGCACCAGAACGTCTTCAAATTCCTCTCTCTTAAAAACGGGCAGAGTTAGACCTTTGCACATGCATCCAAATTTTAATTCCTTCTACACACACACAATATTATCATAATAAAGAAAATCAACAGATAATACAATCAAATGTTATCTACAATGAAGAAAATAAGATGACCAAGGAAATTGTCTTTTTTCACAGACAGAAAAGGGAAAGGAACAAGAAATGACTTAGAGACAATAAAAGCAAATTCAACAGTTAGATTCACAATTCAATATAATCGAATCCTATTAAATTTGAATTTGCTTCAAGAATTTAGTCCATTTCCTATATATATTTTTCTTTTTCTTATACACGGAAGGGAAAATAAAAAAGAAACAGACGTAATACTATCACACCTATAAAGTCCACTTCCAATTGAAATTTTCTTAACTAGCTATGAGCTCTTTTTCTGCTACTTGAGGTAGTAAATAACACTTAATCACCAGCAATTAAAGATCATAATGTACTCAAGTAACCAACACCGAGTCCAAAAATAATATAAAGAACAAAATATGTAAATAATACTATGGCAGAGAAACTAAATAGCTCAGATGCTATTGTTCAAAAGACAAAGCAATAATACGAGCAAAATCATCAAATTGCACCATCCAATTCTAACACCATTCTCTCCTCCAATCAAATACCAACATATCTATTAGTAATATCAAATTTCACCAAAATATGCAACCTAAGTAGCAAAACCGAAGTCAGGAAAAAGAAATGAAAGCAAATAATCAACAAATATAATTATCAAACATAAAAAACGCAATACTAAAGTTTTTTCTAGCACAGATAGAAATAAACCATTCTTAATTTCAAAGGACCTAAACAATATCAATACATGCAAACTTGTAATTTCAAACAGATTAAAGAGAACAAACCTATAAAGCTCTTCAAAACTGAGACCACTAGCGTTATGATTGTAAATCTCATGAATAGCATGTTCCAGAATCTTCCAGGTCTTATCAGCGTATTTCGGATCCACCACGACCCGGTGCTTAAACGCCTCTATTTGGAAGTTCCTCTTCTTCTGATTACTCATCTTTTCCCTCCCGGATCCGAATCCTAAACCTAAAAACCCTGATCTCCCGCTCCAAATCCACAAATGATCCAACGGCGACGATCGAAGAATCGGAGGAGCTGAAAAAGAAAGCTGGCAAAGAGAGGCTAGTCACCGGAGACCGGTTAAAAGACCGGAAGATGTGTACGGAAGGGAAATTAGGGTTTGAAAATTGAGGTTTTTTGGAGGGGGTATTACTATTAAAGGGGAAATATCAAATCAGGGAAAGACGGCATGGGGCCTAAAATGAAATTATTTATCAGGAGAAATTTTAAAAAAAGAAAAAAAAAAAAAAAAAAAAAAAGAAAGAAAGAGAGGAAGCAATGACTAAAAATGTCTATAGGTGGAGAACAGATGATTGATTTGAGCGTGTGGAAAAGAAGCACGGAAGGACTTGGCCTTTTTCGGTGGGTTTTGGATGCCGTTTGGTAGCAGATGAAGTTACGAATTTGTTTTCCCTTTTGGTTTCGGATTTGAAACGTTTCTTTTCCGTTTTTGTATTGATTTAATAGACTGAGCACTAGATACGTTTCGCAGTTGAATGTTTTGAGCGCGTCTAAATAAATAAAAACGACGAAACAGTACACTGTTTCGACCCATGGGCTGACTTAACAAACTAAAATGGGTCAATAGTGAAACAAGACCGATAAGAATAAAACTTTGGGCCCATACAAGTATATAAATCCAGCCCATTAGTATCGTTATTTTCGTTTCCGAGTATTACCCTTACTCTTTAGCTTAATTTTGAAGCACAAGATACGTGGCGTCGTATTGACGCATCCAAATGAGTCCCTACATAGACCGCGAAGTTTCGAAACTTGACTAGCGGTAGCTCTACAACTCTCCACTGTCTCTCTTCTCACGCCTACTACTGGTACGATTCTTCATTGCAGAATCTTCTAGTTTCACTGTTCATCTTGAATTATTGGTTTTATTAATCCTTTGATTCTTTATTTCTTTCTGTCTTTTTGTTTCTTTTTATTTGGCGTATTTGTGATTCGAGTTGACTTGATGATTCTTTGCTGGTTGTGAAGGACGAATTTATTTTATCTGCCAAAAATGCCGGAAGATTTTCATACTGAGCGCCCTTTGTTTGGTGGTGCTATTGTTAGCACCTTTCCTGTTAGATTTCAGGTTAGTCAATTGTTGCTATCGTTTATTTCGTTGTACTTTTTTCTAAAGGTTGTTAATTTGACCAAAGCGTACCGAAACTTGTAGGATGTGAGCAATGTTCGGCAAGTCCCTGATAATCAGGTTTGGTTATGTATAATTGTCGAGAATTAAATGAAATGACTTTTTTTATTTGTTTTTTAATTCTGGGTATTTGTTTTATTTTTTAATGTTATTGAACACTTGTTATTTATGGTTATGAAGGAGGTATTTGTGGACCCTGCACGTGATGAAAGCTTGATCTTCGAGCTTTTAGATTTTAAGCATGATGTTGCAGATAATGGAAGTGCCACCTGGTTTCTTCAGGACCTTGCTAATGAACAAGATGCAGAGGGTTGCACGGTATGTCCGTTGTGATTTTAGGCTTCTAGTTTGGCCACGTAATAAGTGTATCTGGTTGTCTTATATTTACATTAATATACATGAATAATGAAATTAGTGTGGTAGTTGACATTTGTTCATTGTCTTGTGAATAACTGTGTCACATTATTTTCAATCGCGCACCTTGTTAGGGGGAAATCCAAAGGTTTCTTTGAAAAAATTTATGTTTATAATGTGTAAGGATGGTGATTGTCTGGTAGACAACTTTCTTTTGACTGAATTGGGCACTTTTTGTTGTTTGTAAATTTAACCCTTTTTGTTTTCTGCTGTCTTACTTCAGCTGATTGAGCAGTCTGGAGTAGTTGAGGCCCCTAGTTTCCTTTACAGGAATGTTCCTGCAGTTGTTACCACTGCTGTTGGCCAAATGGTGCGTGTTCTATCTATTACATTTAGCAATTTTATCGCTTAGTGGCTCTAGCTTTTGCTGTTTTATGCTTTTTATACTGCTGTTGGCCACTGCTGGTTATGCTTTTTTCTCTAGTTATTTGTGTCATTCAAGTGGCTAGTGTCATATATCTCTTGCATTTTCCTTGATAGGTATTAAAGCCTAATGCTTTGTTAGTTGGTTTAGATTTGATCTAAAGAGAGGTCTTTGACTCTTTTCAAATGTCCCACCTTTTCATATTATGAGCATGAATCTAAGGTTGATTTAGTTTTATTAGGATAGCAGTATAATGTTTGTGGAGTTGAAAATTAATGTTATGTATAAAGAGACATGAGACATTTAAAGAAAAGTAATAGAGGGAACTTATTTGTATTAAATTATAAGCAATAAAGTAACTTGGGAAAAGGATGTGAAAATTTTGAACTGTGTGTATTCGCAATAGCAGAGCTGCTGAGGCAGCTTATATAAATTTTAGTCAAAAGTGCATTCAATTTTCTCTTCCAACATGATATAAGAGAGTAGCTTAGTCTGTTTTGAAATTGTCTGCTCTGCTTTAAATATAATGACTCCTGAGGATATGGTTTACTAATTAACTAAGGCACATTGTTGTATAAAACCTTAAGAAACTTGTTCTGCTGCTTGTCTTTCTTCACTCTAATATTTTAATCTGTTTCTTCTCATAGTCTGCATTTCTTCACATTATGACGTAAACAGGCGATTTCTAAGGGACGACAAGGAAGGGAAGCGCAAAATGTTGTTAGGGTAAATATGTTGGATGTTCTCTCCATTCTCCAATTTTTCAAAAATGTTGAGCATGATATTGATTTGTATATTTGCTGCAGGTTTATTTGGCCAATCTACGTCTTAAGGGAGTTACAACAGATGTGCTTATAACTGCATATGAACCCATCTTAATAAAGTAAGTGTAAAACAATGCAACAGAAGGAAAAAAAAATTCATATTTACAAGAGCATAATGTAGGAATTCCTTTAATATGAATTCTGGAGAAGTAAAAAATTCCGCCTATCTTGGATTTTGACCTAGTGATGAATTCTGCTGAGCCTGTCTGGAGCCCAATGCAAGGAGAAAGGCTGGATTAGGCTAACAGCTGCTATAAAATTGTCATATTTTTATGACATGAATGCTAGGAAACAAGAAAAGGGATTCGCACAGCCAACTTCAGATAGTCTGGGACCTTATTAGAATTTGGTTTTGTCTTAAGAGTGAAAGAGCCTCTATTTGTAGGATTTACTTTAGACATGTAGTTTCTTGCTTTGGAACTATTAGAGCTAACAACAGGAGATTTCAACTGTTAATTATCATTATAATTTTAGGCCATTGGAGGTCACGGGACGTAGAAGCACTTGAAAGTAAAAAGAATCCTTAATTTAGGCTTCATTTGTTACATATATGTATATAGTATTATAGCAAAAGGCAAAAAAAAGAGAACAGGTAGACCATAAGAGCTTATGTTATTAGTTCTATCTTAGATTCACACGTGACATGTGTGAAGATTTGAACCCAGGATACAACAATCTGATGCCTGCTTAATCACTTGGGTGAAAGCCCAGAGGTTTCTTTTATGAATGGTTCATGCATATTTCATCTGGTTGTGCACCAAAATAAAGAGATCATTTTTTGCACTTGCCTGTTTCTCTTACAGTGGGCTTCTGTTTTATTTTGTGATTGCAGTCCCCTAAGTGAAAGTGCAAGCACTGTTGGTGCGGGTTTAGCAGTTCCTGCAACACAATCTGGATTCCTGCCAATGTCCGAGGTATTTAAACTTGCTGTTTCTACCTTCAAAGTCAATGACTGGAACCTTTTTGGTAGTTCGGCTGCCTGAGTCTTGTGAAAGTTGCAACTACACAGAAACAAGTTCTGCGACCAAAGCAATGTGAAGGTGTAGTTTAGACGAGAGTTTTATTGTTTATTTTCATGTTTAAATTAACATTTAGACAATTCTGCACAAAGTAGCCCTTCTCCTTATTTGTTCTTGGTTTGTTGAATTAATTAATAGATAAACGCATATTTTGATTGCTCGCACGAGACTATCGTGACTAAATTGTATATTGACAACTGGTATGATTATTTGCTAGAAAAGACTGAAAGAGAGAGCTCTGGTTAACCACCACTATAACAAATTAGGGGAATGAAATGATACATGCAGAATCATCTCTCTTGACTGAGAAAATGCAGGGTATGCACACATGGGGAAAAGTTGATGTCGGTTTTGAATCCAAAGAAAATTTTGACCCTTATAAACGTGCTGCTTGAGAAGATTTAGCTCATTTTATCTAGTCCAGTTGCACTCTATATATATTAGTTCTATCTTTACGTGAAAAGAAAGAAAGTGCAGATGCCACTTTAGTAAAGAGAACTCCTCAAATCATTATCATGGAACTTGGTTGGGTAAGTAGAAAAGCAGACACTCAATCAATGTACTAACAATTATGAAGAAGTTGAGAAGCTGTTGCAGTGAAATCTTGACCAGGAAAGGTCATTATTTGACAAGACAATTTGATACTTATCGGTGAAAATTTGACAATTGTTATAAGCAGTTACATTAATTTTAAATCCCTTCATGCTTCATGTTTTTTAGCAGCTTAATTTTTAATAATGAGAATTTTACATCTTTGGTAAAAAATAATATAGAAGTGAGTGAAAGAAGTAAGAAGAGAGGTGATGTAGGTCAAATCATTTTGTTTCTGATGCTTCCTTATCTTTGTAATAATTTATCTTTTTGCTTGATTATCTGTTTAGTACTAGATGTCGGCGCAGTGATTTAGACAAACATCTTCCAAATCAAAAAAAGACATTTTCATTAGACTTATCAAATCAAATCTTCTCTCTCTCTCTCTCTCTCTAATGACACACATTAATGGAGACTGCTATCCAGTGGTTAAGTGTCCCTTTTGGCTGAGGCTGCTTCAATCATGGAGGTAACATTGATAGCAACTCTCTATGCCTTTGAAAGCTACATTCTGGCTACCACTTCTCATTTTTCTACTTTATAATCAACCCTTTTAATAATCAACCCTTTTAATAACACCTCAAATCATCATTAAGTTTTAAATCAAACTCCCTAGCCCATTTAAATTACCGATTAAAATTAAATGAAGGTAAGAGTTAGATTTTTATAAATAATTTCTAAGTTATTTGAATAGAGGTAAAATATAGAAAAGATGTAAAATAGAAGTGAAAATGTTTTGAGATTCTCAAAATCTCTTTCACCCTATTTTCACTCCATTTTGAAAGGAAAATAAATAATAAAATTTCACACTTTTATTTTACCTTTTCCTTTTTTCCAAACATAATATTGGTATTGCACTCGAGATAACTGTTTGTTTAATACTAAAAAATTTTTTTTTTAAAATCAAATTCATTTAAATGTTTATAAGCTTTTCACGTGCATTTTCATGGTTACATCGAGGATGGTATTTAGATAGTTATCTTTTTTTTTTTAAAATGAAAATATTACTTTGTAAATTATTTAACTCATGATTGAAAATATCTACTAGGATAGATAAATGACATTCCCCTCATCTTGCTTCATCAAATATAGAATCAGTCATCCCAACAATCGTATTAACCACTTGATTCACTATTTCTTTGATAAAGCTAATCCACGTAAACTCATTTTAGCAATAGCTAATCAAAAACTCTTCATATAAATTAAAAATGACCTAATACGCAGTCTACTTCCACTTTCTAACTACATGTTGCTATTAATTAAAGCATATTGAAAAGCACTAATGTTGAAAAACAAGTTTAATAGTCAATCGCGTGGTAAAGTAGTGGGTCCAATGTAATTCAAAGAGACACAATTAAAATTGTTTTCTCATATGTGATGGTGACTCTATTTGAAATGTTTGTGCCCAATTCACATTAAATATCATATACTAAAAATAATATATAATTAGTCAGAATTCACAAAGATTTCCAAAAAGTCCAAAATTTTAACATCAAGATTGATCTTATTAATTCCATGCATAACAAAATTTCAAAAGCAAACTACTAATCAAAACTTTTGATTGTAGATGCCTCCTAAGATAGGTTGTTGTGATTTGCCCAACATTAAAACATTAATTATTATAATTAACGAATAAAACCACATTACTTGGTCTCTGATGAACATCACCAACCTTATAATAAAAAAATGGAAAAATTACCAAAGCAAAAATGATTTACAGCAAAAAGCAACAATAAAAAGGACAGAAATAAAAATAATATAAATAATAGAGCATATGGGTCATGGCGGTCAATCCTAGCCCAGCCCAATTGAGACGAAGAAGACACATCATACTTCTAATATCATGAGTCCATAAAAGCAGGCAGTGGGCAAAAAGTCATGCATGATGTGACCCAACTTCCATTATTTATAGGCAAATTACATATCCATTCTAAATATTTTTACATTATACAAATTGCCCCTGTATTTGAAAAAATCTTATAGTGTTTTATAATACACATAAGGAGTTATCATATTTAAAATTATAAATTTCAACTCTAGTTAAATATTACAATATTATATTTCTTTATTTGAATATTTACTATGATGTGATGGTCAATTTTTATGATTGCAAGTTCAAAATATAACTACCAACAGTTTTTAGCTAATTAGATTTCGATTAGGTTAATAATTGATTCATTATACGAAATTTGTAGACTGTATGTCTATATGATTTTGATCAATCAAAATTTTTAAGTATATATATAAATATTATAAATTAGTTAAATTTGAATTTAATTATAGTTACTAACAAGGACTTAGATCAATGAAAATAGACTATAATTTCTAGGCAAATTATAAATAAAAAATAAAAATGTCATATTTCCCTTTTGTCAATAATCATTCAATTTTCTTCATTTGCATGATCAAGAAAAGGAAAAAGGATAAAGAAAGGCTGAAAATGTTTAGTAACACGTCAGCCCTAAGTTTTGGGAGGGAATCGTGGGAGCGTAGCGAATAAGAGATAAAGGTGATGTAAGCCCTAAGAGGAAGATTCCAACTGTCGAGTATGACGTGGCACTGTCAGCCAAACCACCAACTTGGCCAGAGAGAGTAGAGAAGGACATTCCATTACATGAGCTGGATTGTGGGTCCATTGCCTTCTTTTAGCTTAGTAAGTGCTTAACTATCACCAGATTTATTGGAGCTTTATGCTTAGTCTCTTTCCTATGTATGGTAGTAGCCAAAAATATCAAGTTTTTTTTTTCAAACAAATTAATAATTATTACTGAATTATTTGCAAAAAAAAAAAATTATTTTTATTTTTACAAATCAAATAATTTTGTCCTCACTTTAACGTATACATTGGTAAAAAATAACTGTAATATTACTCAATCAAATTTATTTATATAAAATTTTTAAATCTTTAATTTATTTTTTTTTAAATTGTCCAAATTCTTTTCTAAAGAGTCGAGATAAAATTAAACTTATTATCATGAAAGAGAGGTTCTAAAGATATATAAAAGGTATGAACATGACAAAAATATCAGCCGCCATGGAGGTCTATATTATCATAATATTTAATATTTAAATTCTAAAAGATAAATCACCGATCTTTGGACCGAGTATAATTAAGCTTAAGTACACATATATAGAGTACAGATCATAGAGGTCCATTTCTTTAATTTTTGTGACAAAGTCAAGATCTACAGACGAAGAATCAAGAATGTATAGAATTTCGTGGCAAAAAATTATGCCGACATAAATGTATATAGTCAATTCTTGATTTAAAGGTTTACCATGCAAAAATAAAGCAGCCCATTGCTGGAAGAAGACCTAGCTAGGTAGGTCAACTGGTGTCGGGTTACAGAAATTTATATATAAGATGAAGACACCGATAGATAGAGTACAAAAATTCTTTCATCAAATTAACCTAACTACTATATCCAAATTCTTAATTAATTAATTCATATGCTTCATTTTCTTTATATGGCGGTGCATTGGACACTAGCTATACGTCCTAAGTCTTGACTTTCTTGTCAACATTGTCTTTCAACCATATCATGATTTTATGATATATTATTCAGCAAAATGTTAATTTCTTTCCAATCAAATACGGTGTGATTTGATTTGGTTTTTCCAGGGGTGAGAAGTTTTGAATATCTTCGAAATGTTGAGCTTTTTCTGATGTATTTAACCAGATTTTTTTATTTTAGCATAATTGAATTACTTTTGGACGTACATGAAAAGTTTATTAGCTCGGATAAAATATATTAATAAAATTAAAATATTTATCTGCCGATAAAAGAAATGATATCTTAAATTAAAGAGATGTTTTGAATTTGAATTCTCTTTAAGATAAAAGCTATCCTTTATTATATAATTTATAATATTATTTCAGTTTATTAGATTGATATTTATAGATTACTTACTTGAATGTAGAAACTGAATTAGAAAAATAGGGATCAAATTATATATAAAGATGGTTTGGATTTGAAGTGCAACAAAATATTTTGAATGAAAAAGAAACAGTGATGCTGTTTTGTAATAATTGCATGGTCCAGATACCAAAAATCAAGGATTACTGCAACCAAATTAATTAAAGAAAAATATTGTATTTTTTATTTTGATTTTAATTTGTTAGGCGGTTTCAATATTGTAATTTGGAATTTTTTTTATCGTAAAAAAAAAGATGAATTTTATATAAATCGAGGTTTTTTTAAGTTATTTTACTTAACATTTTAGAATTAGATGGGTGTATTTAGAAATTAAATTTTTTCTGAATATAAATTAATAAAATAAACACTTATTGCTGATAAAAAAAAAATGCATGCATACATTATATACATTGCTTTTAGTGCAGGGTACGGAAAGTGATGTGATTGTATAGTCTTTCTTTCTTTCTTAAAATGGTGGAGTGATCCCATTTTGTTAATCTATAGGGTTGGTGCATGCCAACCTGTCATTCCTCATCTCATTCTTCCCTCATGACCCAATCCAATCATTAATTTCATGAATAGGAAAATAACATTTTAATACTTTAATTTACATGTTAGCCTTGAAACAGTGAGTCATGTCATTTTCACTCGGTAAGTAAGTTAGCTCTATCTATGTTTAATTCAGACAATTATCAATCAGTAAATTAAAAAAAAAAAAAAAGTTAAAAGAAATTGATTCGGACAATTGGTGGAAACAAAGGTGAAAATTTCTCCTAGGAAACTAATTTTAATACTGATTAATTAATTAAACTGATAAATATATATTTTTTTTTATCATGAGATGTCTTTGAGCATACTCAGCAAAATGTGCTTGCTTTAATTGGTGTTCTCATCTTTACGAAAATTGAAGTTGTTTATCACTTTAATTAATATATTGTTCATATTTTAAGATATCTCACTAATTAGATTACTATATCTTTATCTGAAAGCAGTTAGTTTTCTATTTTTTTCGTTTTTACTTTTTATTTTTTAGAAAAAAATGAACTTTGCAAAATATAAAGCATGATGCTGGCCTCAGAGGCTCAAACACAAGGACCACACACAGTGTATAGAAACCAGAAATATTGTGAAATTAGGATTTCTTAACCTGATTTTGGATATGTAATAAAACATAATTAGAATGGTTATTGAGGTAGTAAGTTTGAAGTGATGAAACCAGATTGAACTAAAATACATATAAATACTTTAGAAAATGACTTAAATCTGCAGCCCAGTAACGCCCAACATTCCGACAAATTTGTTTCTATGATTGGCCAATTTTTGGATGGTAAGCTATCTGCATCACCGCTATGGGTGCCGTGGCACGTGATTTTTCACGCAATCTTTTTTATTTCTTTCTTTCGTTATATATCCTTTTTTTTCAATGGATTGGATAAGATAAAAAAAAAAAAAAAAAAAAAAACATTTATCGGTCGACCCATCTTCAAATTTCAGATCAATAAATTCGATCAAACCTAACCCCTGTGGTACGTGTAGTCCTAAATATAGTACGTCACTGTGGCTATAGGACTATAAATATATATACATACTCAAAAATTAGGGTTTTTATATAAGAAGGGTTCCTTATTTTTAACCATTTTACATTTAGATAGAAAGAGAGCACCAAACAGCAGGTGTAGACTCCATTTTAAGAGATTTATATGGCAAAAAATTAATCATAATTATTATTATCTAGTCGCTGCAAATATATATATATATACTCTCTCTCTCTCTCTCTCTCTCTCTCTCTCATTATGTATATTTCCTTGTCAATGAAACTTCAACCAACTAACATGGAATAATTAATACAGGTGGTCCCTAGAGATTGATGATTCTGATTGACTGTGGATAGCCATGGCTTGCTAGATTTTTTCACACACATATATACAGTTAATTAATTATAGTTTAATTGTTTAATTACCCTTAATCTAGTAATTAATATATGTTATTTATGAAAAAAGAAAAGAAATGTGTCTATCTGATAGAAGAAACATGGTAACTGTCAGAGGTTCAATGATTAAATTATGGGTTCGATTCAATTTAATGTAATGAAGAATTGAAAAAAGTTGACGATAACCAAAAGGCTTACAGGTTTTCCCTACCCAAAATAATTCTGAATCCTGTTAGGATTGGACTACAACGTGATTGTGTCGTTGGATTTGGTGACATTTCCATGAGGACAGGACCTTGATATTATTGGTTTCATCTTTATACTTACTATTATTATTATTATTATTATTATTATTTGGAGAATTAATATAAAAATATTTGGAAAAGAAGGGGAAAAAAAAACATATCTATGAAGCTTTCATATTATTAATTGGAACAAAGAGATCGAGTTTCAGATTTCATCATTGTTAGGTATAAATAATGTTGGTTGTTTAACTTGTGTCCATCACTACTATATTTTGTTTGTTTCCTTCCAAGTTACACTTCAGCAGTCACCAGCCATGAATTAAAATTAAGGGGCTAAAAAAAGTTTCAAGAGTCAAGAAGATTGAAATTGAAAAAAATTATTATTTTGCAGGATAAAATAAAAAAAATTTAATATTTTATGGGTTTTTTTTTTTTTTAAAAAAAAATTGTTAGTGGGGATAGGGCCATCCCTAGACCCCCTAGTTCCATCACTGCACTTCTGGATGCAATGCACATAATCACATATTATCGGTCTTGATTGAATTTTGGAAAAATGTATAAATTGGTGTTTAAATTTATAAAGCTTTACTTGTTACACCCATGAACTTTTATTCGTCGACTTTAAGCCCTTAAAACTTTATTTTAGTAAAAATTAATTAGCCTTTCAACAAATTATGCAGATATTATAAAAATTTATCTAAAAATTTTAAACTCCAACATTTCCCAATTTTTTAAAACAAACAAAGATAGTCACCAATTGAAAATATTTGATAATAATAAAATAGCTCTCCTAACTGGCTTATAAAGAAAAATTATTAATAATAAAATAAGTTTTCTCAAAAAATAAAAAATAAAAAATAAAAAAGCTAATTAAATCTAAAAATAACCACATATTTTTTTTACTAATAAAAATACCTATTGACGGATTAGTAATGAAAAGTGTATGTTAATGGTTTTGTGAAAGAGTATATAATATCTCTAAGCCATGTAAAAAAAAAAAAATTCCTGTGGCAATATCATTTTTAATTATTTTCTTCAATCTTATTATTCAGTGATGGTTAAAAATTAAATAAAAAAGAATTAGTTCATAAAAAAAATCAGCTATCATTGAAAGAAATAACTACTTACTATCTCAACTATCATCAATATAATTACAACTCCCACATAATGAATAAGGTATATACATCCCCTTTGCATAATAGAAGGGAGGGAAATTGAGGGTTAGAGGTTGATATGCAAATGCTCCTCAATTCATTTATTTTCGAAGCCAAACGTCTTTAATTGTATTAAATAATTTAATTTAATAGGAGGATTTTAACATAATCGCTTTTCAATCCAGAATGTATTTAATTTTTATCTAATAATTAAATAGAGGATGATAGAGGAATACCCTTATAGCACCAAAATAAATGACCTTTCTTTAAAAATAGCAAATATCAAAATTGGGATTAAGTGGGGAAAATAACTGGAAAAAGAAAATGATTTAGAAAGAAAAGCAAAGGTGCATTAGTATTTAGCAACACGGTAAAGACTAAAGAGCAAAGCGAGAGAAGGAAGGGCACAATGATTGCTGGAATGGGATGGGACCCACCTCGATTATCTTTTCTTTAACAATTCTTTCTTTCAGTTTTTTTGACTTGGGATATTGGGCCCCTCCACTGTCTTTATGGATTGAATGATAAATAGCACCGCACGTGGAGTCTGAATCAAGCCACTGTCCATTCCAACCACAATAAAACCACGCACACACACACACACACACACACACACACCAAAAACCCCAAAATCCAAAATAATATAATAAAAGTAATTTCTTTTTCTCAAATAAAAACAACCTAACATATCCCCATTTTCCCAATCATTTTGGAGACTAAGATTAAAAATCCGAAAATAAAATTTAAAAAAAAATACTCTGTATGAAAAAGAATAAAATATATCTTTTTCCTTTAATTTTCCATTCTCCGGTCCAGCACCATCATCTCCATAATTCTCACTCATGGTATATGTTGCTTAAAGGTTGGCCTCTTTGAAGGCTCTGTGTTGGTCTCTTACCTTCTCAAAACAAAAATTCGAAATGCTACTCTATCACCAACAACTACCGCAAACAAATACACAACAGACCCACCAAAGTCAGTGAAAAACCCATCAAAATATGTACTACCTTACACCCAAAAGCTATCCAAAACTTATATAAAATTTTTTTATATAAATATATACATATATTTTCTTTTTTCAATTTTCTTTTTTTTTCTTTTTTAAATCTTACCCCCACATCACATGATCATGGAACCTGAAAATGGGATCCGCAACATCAGAACCAGTTTTCCTCTTCAATTACTAGATGAAAAGGATCAATCTATTTCTTCCTCCTCTAATCCTCCTCTTCCTCTTCCTCCTCCTCCTCCTCCGCCTAAAAAACCGCCTCCCAAACGCACCTCCACCAAAGACCGCCACACTAAAGTCGAAGGCCGTGGCCGCCGGATCCGTATGCCTGCCACTTGTGCTGCCCGTGTTTTCCAACTCACTCGTGAACTCGGCCACAAATCAGACGGCGAAACTATTGAATGGTTATTGCAACAAGCTGAACCTGCCGTCGTCGCTGCCACTGGTACTGGTACTATTCCCGCCAACTTTACTTCTCTTAATATTTCTCTTCGTAGCTCTGGCTCTTCCTTCTCCGCTTCTCACCATTTGAGAAACTCTTATTTTAACCCTAATTTGGCCGCTCATCAACACCTACGATCGAGAACCGACTGGGAAAGGAGCATAGCCGCCGTTGATGAATCACCACAACCGCCACAACAGAGAAGAATTCTGTTTCCGTCTGAGGATTCGCTAGGTTTTAGTTCTATTAATTCAAGCATTGAATTACTTAATAAACAAGAAGTGCGCGGCAGCGATACTACTACTTGTTTAGATGTATCTGATGGAGAAACTAGTTTAGGAAGAAAGAGAAGGCTGGAGCATGAATTGTTGTCGCAGAGTAGTCATCAGATGGGGAATTATCTGTTGCAATCCACTAGTGCCGGAACAATCCCGTCGACTCATAGTCCGATTCCGGCGACATTTTGGATGGTGACTAATCCTAATAGCAATAACAGTAACCAAGTGATAAGTGGTGATTCAATGGCGACCTTTCCACCTTTTACTGGTAGTAATAATAATATGTATAGAGGCTCTATGTCCAGTAGTTTGCATTTTATGAATTTTCCTGCCCCGATGGCTCTCTTGCCTGGACAACAATTGGGCGGCGCCAGCGGTGGTGTTGGTGGTATTGTTACGGATAGTCATTTAGGCGTACTTGCTGCACTGAATGCTTATAGGCCAATTATGGGCAGTGGTGACGCCTCGGAGTCTCCGGCGAGTGGGTCAAACCAACACCACGGAGGAGAGGAACATGAACCAAACTAGCTCTGAGTCAACATTTACCCAGATACATGAAGCTGCGAGTCTTGTGATTTGATCTAGAACTTTTCTCACTGTTTCTCATATATGTAAGTATATATACATGATGTGCATTTTGCAAGATAGGTTCAGGGTTTGATATTTGCTTTAAAATTGAGTTTTGAGTTTTAAGTAATTATTGAGTAGTAGTCGGTTTTGGTGTGATTAGTGAGGAGAAAAAAGTTTAGGGTTTGATTAATGAAGTAAGTAACTTGAATATTTGCCCGATGGCCCTCTTAAAGCTCTTTTTTTTTGTCCTTTTGGTATGGCAAATCTTTTCCTTTTCATGCAGGTTACATATGTATTCTATTCTGTAGGCATATATGTCCCTGCTTATTAGTTATTATACATATATAGGCATTCCTAACCCCCTCACATTCATATATATACATCACTCTTCTCAAAAACTTTAGTACTCTTTTATTACAGCTTTACAATGCTTGATTTTGAAATCTCCATCGCTATCTAGGACAGTTAAACATTATATCTTTTCTTATATTTTATGGCTTCCTTAAATCAAGCATTGTATTTCCTCTTTCATATGCATATGCATGCATGTTCAGATCATGTATATTAATCACATCTCATAATATTCAACGAACTGGCACTCGCATCCCAATTGGAAATCATTCAACCAGTAATATAGTAAGAGATAATTGAAGGTGAAGAAGAAGAAGATCAATTGGAAACCATTAGATGACAATTAAGGAACTCCTAATGTTAATTAGTTAAGAAAATCTAGGTTAGGATTGAAGTAGACCTGCAGTTCTGGATTCCAATTATTAATTATGGAATCACCTAGTTCTACCTTCAAGATATCTGTATATATATTATATATGTTTATAAAGTATAACTATAAACCCTAACCGGCCATTACATAACATTATCCTGATTTTATGATCAAGCTGTGATGTCTCATATATATGTTATCTGGTAGTTCAGTACCTGCCATGCATGAATGGTTAAGTATTTGTCTCGTAAGATTGAAGATCAGGGTATAAACCCTAATCAAGATAATCCCTTCCCCTTGAGATTTTTCTTTATAGTAAAAAAAGAATCGCACACCGCTGTATATATATATGCACACATTAATGGCGAGCTATAAATAATATAAGAGAGGTTGCGGTTGGATATGGAGCAGAATGTATGTGGGGCTAGCAAGGTCAGGATTTAAATTCAAGTTTCATGAGAATGGTATGGCCAAGAACTTATTAATGCTTTAGTTTCTATTTGGAGATGATAAACAGAATTATATATATTCCTGTCAAGCTGGCCTGATGCTGCTAATGTTACTACATTAGTTTAAAGGAAATTTTGTACATTTCACAGAGTTGTAAATGCTAATGTTAATACTATATTTATGCTCTTTAATTTAATTTGGTATCTAAGATTGCAATTAATTTTTGGTCTAGGATTGCAGGATGCTGCAATATTGCATATATTTTATTTTTTAAATTTTAATGAACAAAAAGGTTTATATCATAACGTCTTATGGATTGTTGAAATGTTAATTAAACATATGTAAAAATAAAAATAAGAAAAGGACATGGTTATATAGATCTATATGATCATATTAAGTATGTAAGTAATGGTAAATATTAGAAGATTTATCATCTTTTATAGTTTTTGTGTTTTCATTATATTTCAAGTAATATATATCATTTGAAAAAAAAAAAATTGCATCCTAATATTTACTTTAAAATTGAAATATTGAAAGAAAAAATAAATGATTTTTTATAAAAGACTAATCTCGTTTTGAGATTTATGACTGTCTTTTTTATGAGTAAGAAATAATCTTGAAGAAAGCATATGTTGATTCATATATGTTTTACCGTTTGAATCACTCATTATGAGTAAAATAATAGAGATTTAAATGTATCTTTGTAGTTTAATGTGTATTCAGTACTAATCTTAGGGTAAAAATATGATGCAAAATAAAAATTTCTGCATCTATACAGAATTTTATTGTTATCCACTTGATTCAAAATATTCGATGGGAAACGTTGGATTGATTTTAAATGTATGACTTCCTACTTAAAAAACAAATGTCAAAAACTCAAAATAATTATGCTATTTTTTTTCTTTGAAGATGGACTAAATGTCATCCGATTGAGGCAATGAACTTTTTTAAGCAGTCCAATTTAATTAAAAATATATTATATTTTCAATCTAATTGGCCACGTAATGGAATTTTAACTCATGCATATTTTATTATACTTAATTTGGATGTCTATGCTTTTTAATTTAAATTATCAAATATTTTGTCTCAATTAGCTAAAAATTAAATTTCATAATTCATCGGTTCAAATTTTGAATTTTGATAATATATATATTTAAAAAAAAAAACTAAACCAAACCAAATTTTATAAAAAGCAATAATATATAATTTAGTTCGGTTCGGGTATTTTGATTTTTCATTACCAAAAATAAACTAAATAAAAAAAAAATGAAAATTGAATGGTACTCAAAAGTGAATTAAACCAAATTATTTTTGAAAAAATGTGCACGATAGTAAAAGCCTTGACCTCAAATTCTTAATCCAACTATAAATGCACCTTTGAGAGTTGGATAACACAATAACAAAATCTTCGGCCTGGTAAATGATCATACAAATAGATTTGGGCTTTGAGAGGCTAACGGCCCATTGTAATTGATCTGGGCTGCGTGTAAAGGAGTCTATTTTTTAAATTTCTTGTGCATTTTGTATGCAACCGTAGAATAAAAATAATAATATTATTATTTATCATCATCATTATTATTATTATTATTAAGGATATCTATAATTTAAAAAAGTATCATTTCATATTAATATAGTATATTAGAAACATTATTGTTGTTGAAATACTTATTAATTGTGTCAAATTTGTATTGATTGCAGATATATTACTAATTAAACATATAATAAAATAAGATAAAAAAATTATTGAGTACATATACTGTGACTAGGACATTGGATTATTTTACATGCATACAATATATAAAGTTTAACGAGGCAAAATTAGATACAATATTTCAGAAATTGCCATGTTAAATTTTCACTTGATAAATTTTGCCAAGTAATATAAACAAGCAATCAAAAAAAAGGTTATTTAATTAATTACTTGGTGACGCCAATTATCAAATTACGGTCAGCAAGAACAAATTACCACAAATCATGGAAACCAAATGTAACAATAAGTGACCAAAAAAAATAATAAATCAAGAAAAAAAATAAAAAAAAAAAGAAGCAGAAAGTCAAGGGTAATTGATAAAGTTGATGATTTGGCAAGCAGTAATTGGTTTCTGATTTTGAGAGACACAAAGCTGAATAGAATTACATATTCACATGCACACGTCAGATGATTTATAAAAAAATCGGTGCCTCTTTTCTTGTGCTTCATAATATTCTACCCAAAGTCCTCTTTTCTGTGTCCTCTTTTTTGACCTTTTTCATCTCTTCTTTACTTCTTTTCAGTGGCAGGCTGGCAGCAGTGACATTGTGTACACTGTTTCCTCTCTCTCTCTCTCTCTGTCTCAATCAGTTGCTCCCACTGTCTGTATCGTAATAACAAAAGCAAGAAAGCTTCTTGGACAAGAACAAGAGAAATGGGTGGTCGTGGTGGTTCTGGAAATCCTAATTTTCTCCAAGTTATAGGCAACAACTTTGATGTTCTTGCTCTGTATGTCTTTTTAACTGTCTACTCTACTTCATTAATTTTCTGGTTTTTGGTTATTTTATAATTATTTGCTTTTTATTATTATTTTGCAGACCATTAGTCACTCTTGTTTACCCCCTGTAAGTGTCTGTTTGCTTATATTTGGATTTTGTTTTGGACCAGCAGTAGTAGAGATAATCTTATTACGGTATGGATATTTTGCTTTGATATTAACAGATATGCTTCAATCAAGGCTATAGAGACTAAATCTCGCAGTGATGATCAACAATGGCTAACCTATTGGGTTCTATATTCCATGTTGACCTTGTTCGAGCTAACATTTTCCAAAATCCTAGAATGGTAACAATGTCTAAAACTTGGCTTTTTTTCTTTTCTTTTCTTTTTTTTTTTTTTTAATTTCTGATCTCCTGCATTATGAGGCAGCTATATATCTGATCACTAAATTTGGGTTTTTTTTTTTTTTTTTAAAAAAAATGCAGTCTCCCTATATGGCCTTATGCAAAGCTGATAATGACATGCTGGTTGGTGCTGCCACAGTTCAATGGAGCAGCATATGTTTATAAGCATTTCATTAGACCATTTTATATGAACCCACAAATTGCTCATCAAAAGATATGGTATGTCCCCAGAAAGAAGGATATATTTAGTAAACAAGATGACATTTTAACTGCAGCAGAAAAGTATATGGAAGAGAATGGAACTGAGGCATTTGAGAGGCTTATAACCAAGGTATACATAATTAATGTATTCTTGCATGCCTAACTAGCAATATGGTATTATAATTTTCTTGCTTTGGTTGTGTAATTTTTTCAGGCTGATAGAGAAGAAAGAGCTAGAAGGAATGGGAATTACATGATCTTTGATGATGATTATATATATTGAGTCTTGTTTAGTGTATCAGTAAAATGGAAAAGGGTGATCCTAATGTATGGTACAATGGCTTGGAATTACTTATATGTGTATTCATTTATATTAATGAAGCTAGTTGTAATCTATTTTAAGGACAAAATGGAAGGTGTTGGAGATTTTCTCAGCTTTGAACTTATTTCCTATGTTTTAGTTTTGCGTACAATCTATGAAGCACCAATAATTTGTTCTCGAACATTATTAATGCTAAACGCTTCCTATGCAGCATTTTGTAGTATTTTTGTTTTTTATAAAATATGACAATATACGCACATATGGGGATGTAGCTCAGATGGTAGAGCGCTCGCTTAGCATGCGAGAGGTACGGGGATCGATACCCCGCATTTCCATTTTCAATTCTTACAATTTTTGATGTGCGAGAGGTACAGGGATCAAACGTCATCTCCATTTTAAATTTTTACAACCTTTTGATACGCGCAACTAATACACATCAACTTAGAATTTACAGGTGTTTTCTTTTTTAAAAATTCAGTTCACGTTGATTATACTAGTCACACTTATTTTTATATTTAATTTTTAGTTTAGATTAAAAATATTTTTTACTAAATCACAAAACCAAAAAAACTAAAAATAAACTAGAAAATTGATTAATTTTTTTATGGAAATTGGTTGGTTCAATTATTATTGTAAATTTTAATTCTATTCAATTTGAACCGAGTTATTTTGATTTCGACTAAACCGGACATTAGCACATTCTGTGATAAATCCATTCAACATCAGCCTCCATGTATTTTTGATTTGGATTAAAAATAGTTGTAGGTAAAATTATAATAAAAAAAAAAGTATAATGACTAGACAAATTCAAATCTGTGCATATACTTATGTGAAAATTTTGTCAATTTTATATGTAAATCATAGTTTGTTCATAATTGAATTTAATTTTTTGACATATTTCCTCCCTATTATATGCTATGCTATTTCTATCGTTTTGTACCACATTTCATATTCTACTCTTTTATTATTATTATTATTGAAGAAGGATATTCGAACCCGACTATTGGTATTTACTATTAAATTATAGTGTCCTTCATATTCTACTCTCTTCGCCTCTCCTTTAAAGTAATAAATTATTCATCTTAAAATCTATAATAGAGGGAGGATAAAAATTTTAAAAATTACTTTCTTTCGAGCGTGACTATAATATTTTATTTTCAAATTTTAATTTTGATTACTTGTTCTCATTTGTATATAATTGCAATTAAAGTTTTTAAATTGAAACAAATTTGATAAAGTTATACAAGCTTTTGAATAAAATAGCAAACACGTTAAAAAATTGGATTCTTTTACTGATTATGCCTAAAAACATTTGAATATATACTAGTAAATGAAAATTGGTTAAATCATAAGAATAGTTCGGTTTAAAAAAATTTTTGAATTGTAAATTTTGTTACCATTAAAGCATATTATTATAATAATATTTTATACTAATTAAGTCTATCAAATTGATTTAGTATTATCAATCGGTGTGGTCTTATTGGTCTTTATACCTGTTGTATAAAATGTAGGGAGTGAGAGGTTAAAAGGGACTGCCCATGCCGTATAGCCCACAAAGTTATTCCAATTCATTAGGCCTTTCATGCATAAAAAAAATTACTTTAGAATTAATTAATGGTATATAAAATTTAATATATAGACTGTAATATTTGATGATATAACATATTAAGAATAAAATTATAATTTATTGAGTCACAACAATAGAAGCAAAAATACTTGTCTTTTGACCCTCACCCTACTCAAATCTTTTTCTTTCATATCATGATGTGTCACGACCCATTTCCGTGGGTCGGACCGGCACTAGGACCTGGGTAGGCTTAAGGCCCCCGAAGCCCGTAGTAAGCCTAACTTATTTAAATCTCACAGTCTATTCATAATTATGGATTCAGGCCCATTAACTTATTATACATATGCATTCAAAATACAATTCATATATTTAATATGGACTTTATTATTTATTTACAACCCAACTGGAATACAATTGCGAAACTCTACCTTTATATTTACATCGTTATTTCTATCCTTAACAGTCTTCTACAATAAGTGTCTCAACTCTACAAGGCTTTTCTTTCTTTCTATTACCTGAAAAAAAAAAAAAAAAAAAAAAATAGTAGGCAGGGGTGAGCGCCAAACTCAATGAGTAGGGTTAGATAACCCTCTCACCCCACACAATCACACAGATGCTAAATATTTTTATCTAGTTACCGTTTAATTATATGATCATGCAGTTTGTCACACAAATGGCAGTACAACAGCAATCACAAGTATCATCACCTTCATATAATCACATCACGTGGAAATTAGTCAGTGGCACCACCTGAAACCCCAACGAGCCGTCCTCACACATGGCTCGCCCTCTCATACATGTGCACCGGGGAGCCGATCCCCCATACGGCCAACTGGTCTAATCCTCACTGACCAGTCCTCTCATTGTTTTTCCATTCTCTCTTTTCTTTTCCATACCCACAGGAGGCAACCCGGTGGTCTCCATCCAATCTAGATCATCAAGTGCTCACAACAGGAGGCCACCCTGCGGGCTACAATCAAATCTAGATTATCAGGTGCGCAACAACAAGAAGCCATCCTGTGGTTTTCCATGCAATCCATATCATCAGGTGCACACGGGGGAGCCGATCTCCCATTTTCCCGGCCGACGGTCAAATTTCATATCATATCATATTCAGGATCCATATCACAGACCGTCCTCACAAACCCATGGTGGTCCACGTCATCCCAATTCCACACAAACAAGGCACAGTGTATTCACAGCACAAGTAATCAAACAATTTTTAATATCAACAAATGGTGCATCATAATATGGCAATTCAATAAAATAATGCATGATAACATTTAGCCGTGAATGCATGAATGCAGGCGGATGATACTAGTTATCTAACACTACTCACTGTTTTTGTTGTCCTTAAAAGGACTGCCTTTCCTATTGTGCGCTCCCAGCCTTTGTCTTCACAGTCCGAGACTTTATACGTTTCTATATAATAAGAAAATTCTACATAAGAATTCTAATTTGGGAAAAGCAGTTTACATTCATTTATTTGTTTTCGTTACTCGTCGGTTCACTAACTTATCAAACTAAACTGTATATCTATAGTGCATCTTTATTTGATTTAGTTCTTCTAATTTATTCATTGAGTAGAACGTCTAATTATTTGGTAATTAATATTTTATGATAATACTAATCAAAACATTAATATGATTAATGATAATAATATTAATAATGATAATGCGATTGATCATATAATATTCATAACATTAATAACTTTAGTCGGTATTTAATTCCCTGAACTACATATAAATTCGTTCCTCTTGTTTATTTATTTATTTGATTATTTATCGCTCTCATAATCTTATTCTATATTTTTAATTTCTATGAATAATTTAATCGCTATAAGTAATTTAATTTCTAAAATACAATTTATTTTCTAACGACTTTTCGGCAGCATCCCCCCTAAAAATTGGATTATCCACCTGGTAAAATATCAACATTATATCAATTAATTCCAAACCACACAGCCCATCCATCGGGCAATCAACTCAATCAACAAATCCCATCCTCCACATTTTCCGTACCAACATACATTTATAAATTTTCTTTAATTCCATACATCTGACTTATCTGACTTTTCAATTAATTTAGGTTAATACCGTATTAAATTTTAACTAAATATTGTTAATAAATTAATAAATCAACACGAATTGCTTTTAATTTAACTCCTCAAAAGTTAGTTCATACTGTATTTACTTTCTATATTTCATTAATCAATAATTCAATACTACTTAAATTAATTTTCACCACATAAAATTAATTAACTACGCAAAATGACTAAAATTAAGTTAACTAAATTAATGAACTAAATTAATTAACTACAATAATTAAATTTAATTCAAGTAACGAAAATCATTAAAATTAATTTTTACCTCAAAATATAAATTTGTCGAATTTTCGCTAGATCGGAGATTTTTACACATGCCAGATCGAAGAGCAGTAGCTGCCAGTGGCCGGATCCGACTGACAGTGCCGGAGAGAGGCGGAGACGGCGCGAAGAAGCTGGACAGGCTCGTTCCTGGTGGTCGGAGGCACACTGGAGCGGCGGCAGGGCGGTGGCGCGACAGATCTGTTGAGGCGCGATGCAGTCCTCTCTAGGCTGCTGTCTCCGCTTGGTTCGAGCGGAGGGAGGGGCGGAACGGCAAGCTTGCCGAGGTCGAGCTGTCGCGGGGAGCAGCGGTGGCGCGCGAGGAGGTCCGATCAGCTGGGGGTGTCGCGCGACGCTGCTGCTGTTTTGCCTCGTCAAGAACACAGACGCAGTGAAGGGAAAAGAAGGAAAGAAAAAAAGGAAGAAGAAGAAGAAGAAGAAGAAAAAGAAGAAGAAGAAGAAGGGAGGAGCAGTGGCTGGGGAGGTTGTCGGTGAACTGGAGGCGCAGGACTCAATGAGTGAGGGAGATAAGCGTTGAATATAGAGAGGAGGAAGTTTCTAGATGTTTTGGGTCGAACCGGTTCGATTCGATTCGATTCGGCCCAAATCTTTGGTTTTCAACTGGTTTTCGGCTTTTTCAATCGATTTTCGGTTCGGTTTCTCACAGTATTCGCACTAAAATATTAATATTAATTTCCAAGCTGTCGGTTCATTAAATTTAATTGGATAATGTTTGAAAATAAAAATTCAGGGTATTACAATCTCCCCCCCTTAAGACAATTCGTCCTCGAATTGAATCTAATGGGAAAGAATAAGAATGGACGCATGGAAAATTGTAAAGTTATAAGGAATTGCTTCCAATACCAAGGAGACAGCTCAAAAACGAAAATACAGGTCAAGGGAATAAAGTGAGTGGGGTATTCTGATTGTACGTCTACCGCTATAGGAAGCTTTATTACTTAATCTCCAAACTATCATACAGACAGTTGCTAGAAAATCTTTCTTTAAATAAAAATCTTGCAATTAAACGAGTTTTATAATAAAAGGCTTAATACATATATTTTTCCAAAATTAAATTTTATTACACATTTCTTTATGAAAACCAAATATAATTTGCAAAAAGCAAAACAATTTGAAATTTAATTTATTTATAATCAAAATAGAGTTATTTAACGTACATATGTTATGACTAAATCTTTTCTTACTCAAAACTGAAAAAAATGTTACCTTAATCCAAAATTTTAAGAAAAATTTTCTTATAACTCTCGTTGTCTATATTATCATATGGTTACTCGAGCTCACTCTATCGGTTCCTTTTATACACGTCCTCTATCCTTATCGTACGCTAGCGGAATTATTTAAATAGTTCATTTACTAAGAACATCCCTGCACTATTGGTTATCTTTCTCTATAGGGATCTCCACACCTTCTATTTAATTGCCGTACTTACTTCTAACACTTATTCCTTTAATTATCTTAACATGTATCATTAAAAGTTGACTTTCATAATAACATTTCATTTCACTTATGTTGCTTATTAATTTATCCTAAGGATATTGAAGCATACTTATTAAATATTCCATCCACTTAATTTCTTTATACTATTAATCATTATTTTTCATGGCTTATCCGATCACCATTATTTCAACCTAATATTTATTACTTGCCCCAACTATTTACCTTTTACCCGATACCTATCAATATATAAAAGTCCTCAATGAAATTTCTTAAGTCCCGACTTCATGTCACCTTACAATCCAAATATTACATCTATATATATATATATATATATATATATATATATATTAATCAAATTCTGCTGTCAGCTAAAGAATTTATTCGTTTCTATATGGAACTTCAGTTTATGCCTTAATTATGAAATACTAGCAAGGCCCTAATTAGCCTTTATAATACTTAAGCTAATCGTTTAATTTTTCCATCCAAGTTTCAAAATATAGTATCAATTTATTTATCTCATCCTCAACTAATATCAATTAATAACTGTACATTTCACTACTTTAATAACTATTCTCAGACTTTCCTCTTGAAATTTAATTGTTTACTAAATTTATGGGCTGTTTACATCTACTACTGTTATCATTTTCAGATAGCCCCCTAATCAATTTAAGCATTGTCTCACAGAAGGATCAACTTCGAATATTCTTTTTCTTAAGAAAGTTTCTATTTCAATGGTTTCATTTATAATAATAGTTTGCAACACTAGTTATCTCATATCAGACATTTCATCAATTGTCTACTAAAGATTTTTTTTTTTTTTTTTTTTTTTTTTTTTGAGCAATTTAAAAGTCTTTATTTACTAATAGTTCTAATATACATTATTTCGCTGATATAAATCCTTAGATTAATTGTCTATTCAAAAATTCAACTAATGAGTTATCAACTGCAGCTTAGGTTGACCATCCTATAGGTAACTGGCTATTTAAAAACTTTTTAAAATAATTTTCCTTTTCCACTTTTAAAAACATCGGCATGTCACTCACACAAAATCTTGAAATTCTTTTAATAGAAAATTGCATTTACTTTTATTTTAAACCAATCTCAATCGTGTAAAAATATTTTCATGCAGTTTGAAAATCAATACTCATTGTATTTTCTAAAACCTTTTGGTATTTAACAAAAATGAATTGTCTATCTCCACGAGGACAATCCTGAAATCATCTAGTTCCAGTCTATTGTTACATATTTCCTCCTAAATGATCCTCTTAAACCAAGAATATACTAATCTCCATCATTACTATTCCTTTCGCTATTACTGGCCTCTCAAGTAGATTGGTCCACACCTTAAATTTTCCCAAAAGTTATTTTCAGTAGTGATTTATATTTTTATTATTATTTTATCTTTATTTATTTAGTTATTTATTTTATCATCATTTTTTTTTATATGTATATTTCTTACATCTGAATTTTACTTCTTTTCCAATTTGTTTGTAATTATTTATTCTAGTATTCCACAGTAGATAAATTAATTGACCATATTATCATCATCGGCTTTTCTATGATTTAACATCCCCTAGTCTTATCCTAATTCTTTAGCCTTTTGATTCATTTTCATCTTTCTTTTATCCTTCGTATCTCCTTAGTGTACCCAACCTCATTTAAGTCTTATCCGTAAAAAAAAAAGTTTTAAGGATGGGTACATGAATCTAAGGCGTAAAACCATTATTTTACACAAAATTTAATTCCATCCTAAGGTCACTGCTTCTCAAATTTCTTTATTCTAATTTTTCAATCTCTATTTCAATATTATGAGTTATCTTTGACCTTTATTCTCTTCCAAATTTATTAACTTTTATTTTATTTAGCACCTCGATCTAATTTCGCACTTAATTCTTTTAAGCAGATTTTATATAAGTGTTCTTTAAATTTAATAAGTAGTATTAGTCCTTTCTACATAACTCTCTACCTAGATACATCCAATTTCCTTAATTTATTAAGCTTTCTTATAGCATCCACGTTCCTTTCCCCATTCATTCCCCATTTGTGATTTAAAGTTATTCACCATCTTCTACATTCATTTTATTATAATAGATTCATAATTATTTCATGGCTTGTAATTACTTCTATTAACTATTAGTCAATCTTTTCCTTATTAATCAAATTTTCACTTCACAACTTTTGCCCAATTATTCACTAACCACTTTAATTCTATATTAAAACACCCAAAATTTTACCCTTCATACTAATTGTTCAGAGGAAGTTTTACCTGCTTCTTTATCATGTTTACATTATTTTATATTGCTATAATTAATTTGACCTATTCAGTTAACATTATGTTCTTCACATTCAAGCACATAATTCATTTAATATTTTCTTTTATATTCTTAAGTTTCGCCTTGAATAATTGAGGATTTCTTGTCTATTATGATTATTTGTCTTAGATCCTCCTTTTCTAACCCTTGATTTAATTTAAATTACCATTTTTCACTTTTTAATCCCTAACAGTAACATTTCTAGAATGTAATCTATATCTGAATTGACATTTTCTTTCAGATTCCTATTCTATACGATTTATTAACTTATCAGTATTAATTTCTATAGGCCTAATTTAGTCCTCGGGATAGACAATATGATAAAAATTTAATCAAACATGCAATCATTGTAAATAATTTAAATTTTAAAATCAGATAAATTTTTGACATGCCGACAAAATAATAAAACCAAACAATTAATTGCAATTTCAAAACAATTTCCAATAAGCAAATAATAAAACATGTTTCTCAAATCATAGTTCAAATAAATTTACTTTCTTATTGTCTTTAAAACTCCGACTCCTTTTCTAAATAATTTCAAATAATTTTCGAAGCAGTGTCTCCTGTCGAATCATGGTGTACTGGGTGATCAGGCCATTACACCAATATCCAACTGATCTTCTGCTTCAAAATAAATGGAGGGGATTTAGCAAAACTCAAAGTATTTATTTTATAAACGTCAGTTACCCGGACTCTTTTTATAATTCACTATTATTTCTGTAATTTTAATTCTCGTCCTAAGTTTCATATAGATTTCCTTCCATCCTCATGCACGATGCGTCCATCGGCACTAAAATGGAATTCAATCCCGACTACAGCTCCTTTGTTGGTTACGGCCGATCCCAACATAGGAGTTCTCTATTTAATTTCCTATGTTCCGCAATTGATTCCTAAGGCCCAACTTATGCTCTGATACCAACTTTGTCACGACCCATTTCCGTGGGTCGGACCGGCACTAGGACCTGGGTAGGCTTAAGGCCCCCGAAGCCCGTAGTAAGCCTAACTTATTTAAATCTCACAGTCTATTCATAATTATGGATTCAGGCCCATTAACTTATTATACATATGCATTCAAAATACAATTCATATATTTAATATGGACTTTATTATTTATTTACAACCCAACTGGAATACAATTGCGAAACTCTACCTTTATATTTACATCGTTATTTCTATCCTTAACAGTCTTCTACAATAAGTGTCTCAACTCTACAAGGCTTTTCTTTCTTTCTATTACCTGAAAAAAAAAAAAAAAAAAAAAATAGTAGGCAGGGGTGAGCGCCAAACTCAATGAGTAGGGTTAGATAACCCTCTCACCCCACACAATCACACAGATGCTAAATATTTTTATCTAGTTACCGTTTAATTATATGATCATGCAGTTTGTCACACAAATGGCAGTACAACAGCAATCACAAGTATCATCACCTTCATATAATCACATCACGTGGAAATTAGTCAGTGGCACCACCTGAAACCCCAACGAGCCGTCCTCACACATGGCTCGCCCTCTCATACATGTGCACCGGGGAGCCGATCCCCCATACGGCCAACTGGTCTAATCCTCACTGACCAGTCCTCTCATTGTTTTTCCATTCTCTCTTTTCTTTTCCATACCCACAGGAGGCAACCCGGTGGTCTCCATCCAATCTAGATCATCAAGTGCTCACAACAGGAGGCCACCCTGCGGGCTACAATCAAATCTAGATTATCAGGTGCGCAACAACAAGAAGCCATCCTGTGGTTTTCCATGCAATCCATATCATCAGGTGCACACGGGGGAGCCGATCTCCCATTTTCCCGGCCGACGGTCAAATTTCATATCATATCATATTCAGGATCCATATCACAGACCGTCCTCACAAACCCATGGTGGTCCACGTCATCCCAATTCCACACAAACAAGGCACAGTGTATTCACAGCACAAGTAATCAAACAATTTTTAATATCAACAAATGGTGCATCATAATATGGCAATTCAATAAAATAATGCATGATAACATTTAGCCGTGAATGCATGAATGCAGGCGGATGATACTAGTTATCTAACACTACTCACTGTTTTTGTTGTCCTTAAAAGGACTGCCTTTCCTATTGTGCGCTCCCAGCCTTTGTCTTCACAGTCCGAGACTTTATACGTTTCTATATAATAAGAAAATTCTACATAAGAATTCTAATTTGGGAAAAGCAGTTTACATTCATTTATTTGTTTTCGTTACTCGTCGGTTCACTAACTTATCAAACTAAACTGTATATCTATAGTGCATCTTTATTTGATTTAGTTCTTCTAATTTATTCATTGAGTAGAACGTCTAATTATTTGGTAATTAATATTTTATGATAATACTAATCAAAACATTAATATGATTAATGATAATAATATTAATAATGATAATGCGATTGATCATATAATATTCATAACATTAATAACTTTAGTCGGTATTTAATTCCCTGAACTACATATAAATTCGTTCCTCTTGTTTATTTATTTATTTGATTATTTATCGCTCTCATAATCTTATTCTATATTTTTAATTTCTATGAATAATTTAATCGCTATAAGTAATTTAATTTCTAAAATACAATTTATTTTCTAACGACTTTTCGGCAGCATCCCCCCTAAAAATTGGATTATCCACCTGGTAAAATATCAACATTATATCAATTAATTCCAAACCACACAGCCCATCCATCGGGCAATCAACTCAATCAACAAATCCCATCCTCCACATTTTCCGTACCAACATACATTTATAAATTTTCTTTAATTCCATACATCTGACTTATCTGACTTTTCAATTAATTTAGGTTAATACCGTATTAAATTTTAACTAAATATTGTTAATAAATTAATAAATCAACACGAATTGCTTTTAATTTAACTCCTCAAAAGTTAGTTCATACTGTATTTACTTTCTATATTTCATTAATCAATAATTCAATACTACTTAAATTAATTTTCACCACATAAAATTAATTAACTACGCAAAATGACTAAAATTAAGTTAACTAAATTAATGAACTAAATTAATTAACTACAATAATTAAATTTAATTCAAGTAACGAAAATCATTAAAATTAATTTTTACCTCAAAATATAAATTTGTCGAATTTTCGCTAGATCGGAGATTTTTACACATGCCAGATCGAAGAGCAGTAGCTGCCAGTGGCCGGATCCGACTGACAGTGCCGGAGAGAGGCGGAGACGGCGCGAAGAAGCTGGACAGGCTCGTTCCTGGTGGTCGGAGGCACACTGGAGCGGCGGCAGGGCGGTGGCGCGACAGATCTGTTGAGGCGCGATGCAGTCCTCTCTAGGCTGCTGTCTCCGCTTGGTTCGAGCGGAGGGAGGGGCGGAACGGCAAGCTTGCCGAGGTCGAGCTGTCGCGGGGAGCAGC
>NC_143155.1:23586264-23611331 GCF_041381405.1 Jatropha curcas
GGTGGCGCGCGAGGAGGTCCGATCAGCTGGGGGTGTCGCGCGACGCTGCTGCTGTTTTGCCTCGTCAAGAACACAGACGCAGTGAAGGGAAAAGAAGGAAAGAAAAAAAGGAAGAAGAAGAAGAAGAAGAAGAAAAAGAAGAAGAAGAAGAAGGGAGGAGCAGTGGCTGGGGAGGTTGTCGGTGAACTGGAGGCGCAGGACTCAATGAGTGAGGGAGATAAGCGTTGAATATAGAGAGGAGGAAGTTTCTAGATGTTTTGGGTCGAACCGGTTCGATTCGATTCGATTCGGCCCAAATCTTTGGTTTTCAACTGGTTTTCGGCTTTTTCAATCGATTTTCGGTTCGGTTTCTCACAGTATTCGCACTAAAATATTAATATTAATTTCCAAGCTGTCGGTTCATTAAATTTAATTGGATAATGTTTGAAAATAAAAATTCAGGGTATTACATGATGCCTCCTAATAAGACATGGATGCAAATATCTATACATATACATTGTACTGTCATTCTTGTATTAATCAAAGTAGCATATTGGCCAAATGAATTGATTTAAGTATGATTATTTCTTGTTATTTTGTGTTCTTCCATTCAATCTAATTCTATAACATAAGTAAAATGAATTAACTTCTATCCAATGTTTTATAGAGATTATTATTGCTTCAATTAAAGTTCTTATGTTTATAAAATATAATAATATAATAAATTGTTAAAAATAAACATTAATGGGGATGTAGCTCAGATGGTAGAGCGCTCGCTTAGCATGCGAGAGGTACGGGGATCGATACCCCGCATCTCCAATTGAAAATGTAAAATTTTTTCACCTTTTAACAGCAGCTTTATTATTATTATTTTAGTTAAGGCTAAATATAGATTAGCATTAGCAATTTGAGTTAAACCTTATTTATTATGTCTTTTATTATTATTTTTTTTAAAATAAACAAAGATAGTACTTTAATTCATATCGATAACTTATGGTTATATAAGAAAATAATAAATGAAGTTGTTTTATATCGTCGAGCTTCCTCATAACTCTAAGCTTTGAATTTCATGTCCATCTTCTATATATGTAGTCATACCTTATATGGGTAATGGATACCTTTTATGGTAATTTCATTATCGAGTTACTTTGTTTCAACTACCTACTTTTCATAATTGATTGCCTTTCCTCAGTTCATCTAGACATGAATTTACCAAACTATGGTCCATTCTGTTAAAATACCATTAAAGACTTGTCCTAATCATCAACATCTTAGACTCCATTTATTTTTTTAAAAGTATTTTTAAGTAACTCGTTTTATATTGTTTGAATGTAATATCAAAATTTTTTATAACAGTTATAATTATAAAAATTTCATTATTAAATATGAAAAAATATAAATTTTTTCATAAAATATAACAGTTGTAGATGACTAATTGTAGCTATCTATCAATAATAAGCAATTGATGACAACGGTGGTCGATGATGATCAATAGTAATCGATAATGATGACTATGGTAATTGGTAGAGTAATAAATACGTTTTTACAATATCAAATGGATTTAATTATCAATGTTCATGAAATGTTTTCTTTATAAAAGATTTAGAAATCTCATGTAAGATATTTTTAAGGACGCCCCATAGATGAGTTGAGGGAAGTTAATTCAATTCCATTTGAGTGTATTAATCTTGAGTTTGGCTTTTTTATACTTCCTCCGTTCCAAAAATATAATCTATCTTTCCTTTTTGATTTATTCCAAAACACAGTTCATTTTTCATTTTTGCATTATAGTTAATTTTTAAATTTTCTACTATACCCTTATTAAATTGTTTACCATACCCTTATTAAATTTTATATTATTTTAAATAATTCTCATTAATTCTTTCTTATTATTTCAATATAATAATTGCTCATGTGTTATTCAATATCGGAATAATAAGAAAATTATATTAATAAAATTGTCCTTTAACCATAATACTTGTCACTCCGTCCTAAAAAATAGTTCACTTTCTATTTTCACACAGATTAAAAATAGCAATTATTATAGTTAAATGACAATTTTATTCATATAACTTTCCTATTATGTCCATTTTTAAATAATATTATGAACAATTATTATATTAGAATAATAAATAAGAATTAATGAGAATTATTAAAAATAAGATAAAATTTAACAATGATATAATAGACAATTTAACGATTAACTATAATGTAAAAAAGAAAAGTGAACTATATTTTGGAATAAACCAAAAATGAAAGATGAACTATCTTTTTTGGAACATATGAAGTATTTCTTAATCGTGAAAATAAAAAATAGACTATCTTTTTGAGAGGAGGGAGTAATTTATAGTTAAAAAATGAGTAATTTATTTAAGCTCCTTTGGCTCATTAAATTTACCAAATAAATGTAAATTAGCTTTGTTTTGTCCCAACTCACGAAGCATTAAATGCCAAATCAGAGATGAATATGTTTATTTATTATCTTGTTTTATTTGTCAGCCCAAACTCCATAGAGACAGGACTCCATAAAGTTCCATATCCAAAGAGGATTTTCGGGGTCGCTGATGTGGCATTCGCAGAAGAAAACGACATTGAGTTTGTTGGTTTGTCTGTTTTGTTGATGCAGGAGAAACAAAAGCGACAGTTAAACTGCCTCTAGAGGCTAGAGCGATAGCCGAATGATTTCGGTAGATAGAGAAAGATACATATCAGAGACTCACGAAATTGCAGAGGCGTATGCTAGCGAGCCGCGCGAATAAGCATTCCTCATTTCTTCAAACAATATGCTCAGTTTATTCGTTTGATGGTCCTCTAAAAGATCGAATCTCTCAGCACTTCTAAATCTCTGAAGAGACTTCTCAGATTTGAAGATTGCGTTAAGGTTTGGGAAATTTCTTGCATCTTTTGGTGCTTCTGATCCTCATTGCCTCCATTGGCAATGAATTTTGATTTGAATGCTCTCTTTGGATTGAAATGTGCCAAAATTGAAGAGTTCATTGGGAGATTCAATGCATAATGCATTTATTGATTTATAGGTTTTTGGTTTTTGCAAGGGAGTGAATTTAGCTCTTTCAGAGCTGAGAGTAGATAATTTGAGGCTTTTGCGTGGGAATCTAGGGGTTGGTTTGATTGTGCTATGGACTTCTAAAGTTTTATGTTATGGGGTAGACACGGAAATGTGGTTATTGGAGTGATGTTTATGGCGAAAAGTTAGAGGCCGGTTTTTACAGGGTAAATATTTTTGTCAAGGGCTGGTGTTCAAATGGGCATTGGTTCTACACCTGGGCAGCAACTTGAATGGCTAGTCTTGCCGAGAGGGATATCGAACAGGTTTAATTTGCTTCCTTTTATTTCCTTAAATTTTCTTCTATGTTGT
Source organism: Jatropha curcas (assembly GCF_041381405.1). Taxonomy (NCBI): domain Eukaryota; kingdom Viridiplantae; phylum Streptophyta; class Magnoliopsida; order Malpighiales; family Euphorbiaceae; genus Jatropha; species Jatropha curcas. The sequence goes on from NC_143155.1 coordinate 23,589,620, forward strand.
GGTTGGATGCTAATATCATACTCTGACAAATGTTTTGCTTGATTTGCTACATAAGTTATTTGATTCCATTTGTGACTGGTAGCTTAATACTATTATGGATTGTGCAAAGTACTCGGTATTGTTGTACTGATCACCTGTTCATGCGGGGACAAGATACTGAGTTGACATATTGAATTGGTCAAAATTATCCATTAGGCTGGCATATTTGCTCCAGTCAGCAATTTTTCAATGCCTTTTTATTTTTATTTTTTTATTTTACTTTTCTTTAACAGTAAGATTTTAATAGCCAAAAATTTAGTGACATATCTATTTGAACTTCAATTAATGATAGTCTAGCAGCAGACAAACTGTGCCTGTTTATACAGAGTTCTAAACAATGAAGAGTTGAGCTCCGTTCATGCATCATTATTTTGTTTGTGGTGCTTTCAATTGTTATTCTCTTATATAACTGCCATTAGGAAATTGGCTAATTTTTTAATTTTTTTTCTATTTCTGGATTCATTTTAGGCCATTATTGCACTTAAAAAAGGTTCATATTTGCTTAAGTATGGGCGCAGAGGAAAGCCAAAATTCTGTCCATTTCAACTTTCAAATGTAAGTTCACTTGGAATCCATGTACTGTTTGAAAAATTCTACACTTGCCTGTAAAATGACATGAGAAGAAACGATTAGAGTGAGCATATTAAAATGAGTGGATATCTCTGTTTCTATCCCACAGTTCAATCAAAATAGTTAACAAACATGCAACCAACACATTGTCCAATCCATCTTTGGGTAGGAGACAAGCAAACAAAGACGATCAATCTCTAGCTATGGTGGCTTTGTTTTCATGCTAGTTCCAAAATTTGGAGTGAGCTTTCTCAGCTCCTTACTGAAATTCTTATGAATAAAGCTTTCTTATTTCTCTCAAAAAAAAAAAAAAAAAAAAAAACATGCCAAAAAAATGAGAGAAAATTTGACCAAAAAAAAAAAGGGTAAAATGTGATTTTCGTCAATAATTAGTGCTGCCTGGTAATGGCTGGCAGCAGTCAGCATGGCTGGTGAATTGGAGGGTATTTTCCCATCATGGTCGTAGGAGTCAGAAAATTGACTGTCCACTCTGAAAAAAAGAATTTTTTTTTTTTTTTCTGAAAATGGCTAATTTTCAATTTAATTTGGAAAAATTTTCACTAAGTTGACCATTTTTTTTTGTGCCTCAAGAACTGGAAAAAGCAGATTTTTTTTTGGGAAAAAAAAAAAAAACTTTCCATGAAACCAATCTAAATCATGAATTTGCATGCAAGTGCTTTTGTGGCAAAACACCCTACTTGTGATCAGCCTCACTGCTGGCAGATGCCTTTATTGTTAGTGTATAGACGCTTCTAACCTGTTTACTAGTAGTTATAGAAACGGTGTTCTTTTATGTATTCATTCTGTTCACTTGTGCTGGGGTTGTTTTTCAGGATGAGTCTTTGTTGATATGGTACTCGGGCAAAGAAGAGAGGCACCTAAAACTTAGTCAAGTTTCAAAGATTATTCCTGGACAACGTACTGTAAGTTTGTACAATTTAAGATTTCTTTTTCTGAAAATTTTGAGGGTCAGGTTCTCAAATTAAAGACATTTATGTAACATTTCAATAATATGAGCCTGGATGCATGAGTTTTCAAGAATGTTGGACAAGAAGTTTGTGTCAGTTTGATTTCTCGACGTTTTGCTGGCTTAAAGCCCACTATTGCACGGTCCTTTTTATTTTTACAAAATCTGTATCTTTCTTCTGTTTGGTTTCTTGTTACTTCTATAATATTACATACATAAGACAGCACCTATTGTGTTTCAGGCAATATTTCAACGGTATCCCCGGCCAGAGAAAGAGTATCAATCTTTTTCTCTTCTATACAATGATAGGTCGTTGGACTTGGTGAGTTTGCCTCATCATAGTTTCTTTTAGATGAAAGTGCATTTGTAACCAATCAATAACAGTAGTATTTGAGAATTGATTTTCTTTGTTTTAGGATATTATTGAATCAAGTTTCATTTTTTTATCTATAAAATATATCAGTGTACATAAAGATATCTACAAAAACATAACTTGTCTTGGTCTGACACCATTATGGACAGATATGTAAGGACAAGGATGAAGCTGAAGTTTGGTTTGTTGGCCTTAATGCACTCATTACTCGTGTTAACTACCAGCACAAGTGTAGAGCTGAAACAAGAAGTGAAAACTCATCGTCAGATAGTCCCCATGCCCGTGCACGGAAGCATTCTCCATCAATTTTTTCAATTGTCCGTAGCAGTCATTGTCTCTGATTTTATAAGGATTTGGGGATTCATTGTACAATTGGAGCTAATTTTTCCTACAAAAATTGACTGCATGGAAATTGCTAACAACTAACATTTTTTTTTTTCCTTATTTGAAAATTACCACAGGATGGGGGGAGAAATGGTCAAGGAAGTCCGGTACGTTTTGAGAGTATTCCACAAAATAGATTGGGAAAGGCATTCAGTGACATAATATCATATACCGCAGCAGCCAAGAGTCCAAGTCATGCAGAATTACTTGGCAGTCCTTTTGGTCCATTATCACCTGCCAATGTAGATCACTCAAATGGTCGCAATTCTACAGCCGAAACAGTTCGAGTCAGTTTATCTAGTGCTGTAAGTTCATCCAGCCAGGGTTCTTGTCATGAGGACTTTGATGCCTTGGGTGATGTTTTCTTCTGGGGAGAGTGTATTGGTGATGGAATACTGAGTGGCAGTGTGCACAGAGGTGGGACTTCATCTGGTTCCAAGGTGGATGCCGTCCTGCCAAAGGCATTGGAATCCAAAGTTGTCCTAGATGTCCATAATATTGCTTGTGGTGGCAGGCATGCTGTGTTGGTCACTAAGCAAGGTGAAATCTTCAGCTGGGGGGAAGAGTTGGGAGGTAGGCTTGGGCATGGAATAGATGTAGATATTCCCCATCCAAAGCTTATAGATACCCTCGCAGGTATGAACATTGAACTAGTAGCATGCGGAGAGCATCACGCTTGTGCTGTTACTCTTTCTGGGGATCTTTATACATGGGGTGATAGTGCATACAATTGTGGTCTTCTAGGGCATCGAAGTGGAGCAAGTCAATGGATGCCTAAAAAGGTAGGTGGTGACTTGGAGGGCATACATGTATCATATATCTCATGTGGACTTTGGCATACAGCTGTTGTAACATCTGCTGGCCAGTTGTTTACATTTGGAGATGGAACTTTTGGTGCCCTTGGCCATGGAGATCGCAGTAGCACATCTGTCCCACGGGAAGTAGAAGCCTTGATAGGACTAAGAACAACAAGAGTTGCTTGTGGTGTTTGGCACACTGCTGCCGTTGTTGGAGTAACAACTGAATCATCTAGTCTGGGAGTTTCTGGAAGCTCTTCATCAGGGAAACTCTTCACCTGGGGTGATGGAGACAAAGGCCGCCTTGGGAATGGTGTTAAAGAACCTAGACTTTTTCCTGAGTGTGTAGTAGCACTAGGTGATGAGAATCTCTGTCAAGTAGCTTGTGGGTATAATCTCACAGTTGCCCTGACAACGTCAGGACGGGTATATACAATGGGGAGTACTTCATATGGACAACTTGGAAATCCTGCATCTACTGGTAGGGCTCCAAATATGGTTGAAGGTAATCTAGCAAGTAGTTTTGTTGAAGACATTGCCTGTGGTTCTTATCATGTTGCAGTTTTGACTTCCAAGGGAGAGGTTTATACCTGGGGAAAAGGCAAAAATGGACAATTAGGCCATGGAGACAATGATGACAGAAATACACCTACGTTTGTTGACTTTCTAAAAGATAAGCAAGTAAAGGCTGTAGCATGCGGTTCAAATTTTACTGCAATCATATGTCTTCATAAATGGGTTTCTAGCACTGACCAGTCACAGTGCTTTGGTTGTCGTAATCCATTTGGTTTCAGAAGAAAACGACACAATTGTTACAACTGTGGCTTAGTCTTTTGCAATGCATGCACTAGCAGAAAATCCATAAAAGCTTCCTTGGCTCCTAACATGAACAAGCCGCATAGGGTCTGTGATGATTGTTTCAATAAACTAAAGAAGGCATCAGAATCTGGTCTGATTACACGAATACCTAAACCCAGAGGTGGATCCGTGAATCAAAAGACCAATGAGACAGGAGATAGAGAGATTCTGGCTCCCAAATTACAGTCGCAACTCTCCAGACTTTCATCTGCAGAGTCGACTGGTACATCAGAAAGCTTGCATTCGAGGGGTGAAAGAAGATCCCAATCAGATACTGGCCGTATCTTCCCTGTTCTAAATGGAAATTGGCAGTTGGGGGGCCTTTATTCATTGAAAGTATCAAATTTTCTACTTGGAACTACAAAGAAACCTTCTCAAGATTCAGCTTCTAGTTCCAAAATGGCCTCTCAAGCAATACTTCCTCTACCAGGAAGAATGAGTCCACCTCGAGGTTCTTTTGATGATTCAAAGTACATCAATGGCATTTTAAATGATGAAATTACAAGCTTAAGGGCTCAGGTAAACTATTGTTTTAGCGTGTATAACCTCATTTCCCCTTTTATCCTTTCCTCCCTTCTCCCCATAATATATCTAAGCTTACATCTACACCTTACTAATTATCTCCCGCTGTTGTTGAAAACACTGATGGCTCATGGAGCCCAGGCAAAAGGGTATAAGTTGAGGCTGTGCTTGAGCAAAGTCAGATGTAAACCTTTAAAATGAACTGCATTACAGTTTATAAAATTAATGACAACATATGATGCAAATGTTCTGCATCAACATAGATCACCAAACTTCAGTCAAACCTATAATTTTGGCTAATTGTGGAAATATTATTATGGCTTTTACTTCATGCCTTGGTTACAATTTTTGCTAAGGCCTAAAACTCCCTTCCAATTGATGTGATGACTGTTTGGATGCTATTTTTGTGTATAAGAGTATTCCGTCAGACTCAGATGGGAGTCACGTTGGCCTTGCTATCAACTTCATTAGATAAAAAAAGACTCACTATTATTTTAATGACTAAATAATTTCTGAAGGACATTTAAGCCTTGGTGGCTATTGACATAAATGATAAATCATACCTGAAGTATGAGACATAAGTACGTTTTCTTAAAAAATTTGCCACAATTTTAAATTTGACCAAAGTCTACTGTCTCCTAAATTTATATCGAAGTCCAGACTGTGTTAAGCAGTTTTTTAGAGGTCTAAGTACTGCTTAAGATTTATTACCAGTTGATAACACTTATAATGGTTTATTAGAATGACCTACTTTCATCATATTTATGCTGGCAACCAAAAACCATAAAATTTCATTGACTAGCCTGAATATATAGAATTCGAAAGCTTGGAGCTCAAAGTTGTAGAAATAGAATATTGATAACAAGCCTTGGCCCAAAGTTAAATTTGGAGCCTTTGAGGCAGGGAAGGGAGTGGGCAGTTGGTCTGCATTGATTGTTTGATGTTCTACTTATTTTATCCTTATTGTTAAGTTGATTGCAACAAGAAGAAAATATATTTCAATGGAAATACTTTGTAGGTGGAAGAACTCACTTCCAAATCCCGACGCCTTGAAGCTGAACTTGAAAGAAAATCGAGGCAACTTAAGGAAGTCGCTGCAATAGCAGCAGATGAAGCTGAAAAACGCAAATCTGCAAAGGAAGTTATTAAGTCGCTTACTGCTCAGGTTGGTTATGAAGTTGCTTAGTTCAACTTCTTTTACATTTGCTTCTGAAGCACTTGCTTAGATTTTTCATATGAAATGTGGCTTTAAAGAAACTGTCCATATGGATGATGAACATATTACAATTTTAAGTTTGATCTTTGGAACAATTATTTCAATAGCATAAAAACTCCAATTTTTTTGGTTGATGGCTTCTCTCTGTTGAGGAGCACAGACATTTGCATTTGGTTGCTAATATTCATGTCAATATTGAAATTCCCAGCTTAGCCCTCTTAAAATAAGAAAATACATGAGCATAAGCATGCGTGTGCATGCGAAGCTCCCACACATATATATAGGGGACAGGTAGAGAGGGAGAGAGAGAGAGACAGATAAACAGACAGATAGTGGAAGTTAAGTGTGTGGTCTATGACTAAGGAATGTAACAGTACTAAACCTTAAGAAATGCAACAATACTGGACCTTATATTTACCAAATATAATATATGCATTGCTAAAGGATCCCTAATTTAATAAGACTTCCGATATTAGAGGCTCTGGGTAACCTTACCATTATAAAAGGCTCACCCTCTTTTATAAGCGTGGTTCATCTTCTTAAATCATTTTTGTTCCATGAACTTATAGGTAACAATCAGATTATCAAACGACCAACAGGGAAACGATTTGTACTTTTGCCACACAATTTGCTCGAGGATTTTACTTGATTACCCACTATTATTATTATTAGTAGTGTAGTGGAGCTTTGATTTGCTTGACAGTTGAATTTTGAGCTGGTATATGCAATGCGTTAACCTGTGAAACTATATTGTAAACTATGTTGTGCATTCTTAAGATTTAATTATCATGTCAAATGTTCTTAGAGTTTACTGTTCTCAGTTTTTTAGTCTTGCTCATTTTATATGATAATAATAATGTGTGCTCTTGATCATAGTTATTTTTCTCATTTCACATGACTCATAAAATTTGTGCTAGGCCATAATGAAAGCCACACATGAGCAAGTTTCAAACTTCTGTGGCTTATTTGCATGAAAACCTTCCAAATTGACTTAACTGAATTTATCAAAAAGTAAGCTGACTGGTTTCTTGTTCTTTTTTGGTTAATTGGACTCTAACTGGGGTTCAAACTTCAGACCTCACAGCATGGAGACCACTCTGGCACCACTGAGCCAAAGCTCATTGGTAGATATTTTATTTGTTGCGATGTTGTGGTATGACATATGAGGATGGGGAAGGGGAATTAATTAGTTGTTGCCTGTTCATTCATTTCTGCTGCACTTGCTCTAACAATTTGATTTTCTAACATTTTGATTATTATCTCACAGTTGAAGCAAATGGCTGAAAAACCACCGGAACGACGTAGCGTCAGCCCGGTTTCAGGTTCTATTACAAAACATCCCTCTGGCACTGAAGACAAGCCATCGACTGAGAGATATGCTTCAGGTGAACTCTCTCGTGAAATTGAGTCCAATGGCAATTCAGCAGATCATCAAATGCTGTCATATAGAACTAAAACTCAAACTGAGAAGCCACAGTGGGTGGTGCAACCTGAACCAGGCGTGTACATTACATTGTCTTCCTTGCCAGGTGGTGGTAATGAGCTCAAGCGGATTCGTTTCAGGTACTGATACTAGCCAACTATATTACTTAAAGGCAATAAAGTTTACAACTAACTGGTCCAACTTCATACCTATGGTCAAACTTTTGTTAGATCATAAAAGCTTATGACTTTATGCTGTCCTACATGCACCTGGCTTCTTATTATAGTTTCAGTGGCTTAACTTGAATCGTAACCCATGAATGGTGCTGTGTTAATGGAACTTGTTAGCCATATTTACAGCATCATTGTTGTCTCTTATAACTGGCACTAGCAAATAAATTGAGGAATTTATGCTTAATATGCTTCAAGTTAGCATGCATGCAATGTGGAATTGAGCTCCATGGATTTCTACAAATATTTGTCCATGTGGTATTAAGCTCTGCGCTTCAATTTAATGTGCATGCTTTACCATTTGAGCTTTATAACTGAACAGTTGCATATATCTATAAAATACAAGAAGAAATATTTTGTTTGCCATTATGATTGAATGTATTGATTGCCTTGCTGATAGAAAAAAGCATAGTTTCTACTTCCTGCAGAATGACAAGATGCATGCAACCTTATGGCCTTTCCATTATTTGTCATTTACCAAGTCACCACCATGCCGACTGACCGCTCCGTATATCCCTCAAAAACATATTTAATTTTAAGACATTGGTGATTCTGTGACGTGACTCAATATTAGCATTAGCAATATAATTTTTTGTTCTCTTAAGATTTCAATTATCTTCTACAGTCGGAAACATTTCACAGAACAACGAGCAGAGAGGTGGTGGGCAGAAAATGGATCCAGGCTATGCGAGCGGCATAACATACAAAGTACAGATTAACATGCCCCAATTTTTTCCATCAGTTTCTCAAATAGATGTCTTGGATAGACTGACGTTACTTTCCATGACCCTCCTCCTGTCCGCTGGAAACTGTAAATTTGTTTTTTTTTTTCACCTTCTCCTAATCTTCCAGTAGAGTTTTCATTGAGGATCATGGGTCGGAATTTTGCAGGTAGACTGAGACGTAAGAGAAGTAAGAATGTAGGGAAGAGGATAAACAAAAAGGATAAATGAAGTGCATTTTGAGTTTGTGGCACTGTCCTTTTCTTTGCTTTTCTTTTTCTTTTTCTTGAATTTTGTTCAACTGTTGTCTTCAAGCTAGTCAACAGAGATGAAAGTAACACGTAAATACATGTAAAAAGAAAATACATTTCTGGAACGCATTTCTTCAAAAGGCACAATTTCTTAAGTAATGTGATTAAAGCAATCAGAGAGCAGCCTCATAGTGAATGCTTTTGTTTTCTTGACTTAATTTTCTTAGGGTATTGACATAATTTTGATAGTCGGCAACTTATGACTTTGTAATCCTACAAAATTTCAGTACCATCAAATCAAAGTTCACCAGTCCAATGGAAATGATTATGGAGTTGGAACTCGACACTTGAAGAAACAAAATGTGAAAAGAAATAAGAGGGGAAAAAAAAAAAGAAAGGAAGCTGTCACATTATTTTTTGGAATGGCAGGAAGGTTTAAATTTTGACATTGTCGTCCTAACCTATATGCATATTTAGTTTATTAAAAAAATAATAATAATACAGTAATCAAGTCAGAAAAGTTCCAACCAACTGTAATTATCAATTTCAATTGCGCTGCAACCAGCTTCCTTAACAATCCTTTCTCTTTTTTCAACTAACTTATTTCCATTATTTGCCTGTGTCCTCTGTTCTTCCTTTTCCTGGCATCTGCTATGACCTGGTAACCTGCCAGCAACAGCGTAAGTATAGGAAAGAAGAATAGAATCAGTAGGATGTTGATCATCTATTTCAGCCAACATTCTTTTCACACGTTCCCCTAATTCAACATTTCCGTAGACTCGACAAGCAGCAAGCAATGCGCGCCATGCGGTAGCATCACTCCTAACCGGCAGTCTTTCAATTAGGTCATGTGCTTCCTCTAGCAAGCCTGCCCGACCTAAAAGGTCAATCAAGCAACCATAATGCTCAATCTTAGGTGAAAAGCCATATACTCGAACCATCCTTTCAAAACATTTCATTGCTTCTATAACTAACCCACCATGGCTGCAAGCACTTAAAGTTCCCAAGAAAGTAACTTCATTAGGTCTAAAACCCTCCTGCTCCATCCTGAGGAACAAAGCAACAGCTTTTCTTGCTTGCCCATGAACTCCATAACCTAAAATCATTGCTGTCCAAGATTTTACATCTTTGCTCACCATCCTTTCAAAAATTTGTATAGCCTTGTCCAAAAACCCACATTTAGCAAACATATCAACTAAAGCTGTTCCAAGAATTGCATCCAACTCCAACCCCTCCTTTTCTACATAATCACTGAGACAGCACCCTAGTTTTATTGATCCAGAGGCAGCACAAGCCGTAAGCAGCCCTGCTACTGTAGACGAATTCGGTTTCACTCCTTGAAGTTTCACGGTCTGCAGCAAAGCTATAGCTTGTTCTAGCAACCCGGCCTTTGCATATTTGTCAATCATACAGTTCCAAAGAATAACATCCTTTTCAACAACTCCATCAAAAATTCTACGTCCTGAATCAATATCTCCCGTTTTTGTGTACATTTCAATCAAACAAGTCACCACATTTAGATTTGAGCAAAATCCAGTCTTGATGGAATGCCCATGGATGGACATTCCTCCAATTGGATCTCCTACATCAGCAAAAGCAGACAGCACACTCAACAATGTAGTAGCACTCACTTGCAAACCACTTCTAAACATTTGTCTAAACAATTTTGTTGTCTCAAAGGGCAACGTTGCTTGTAAATAAGCACCCATCAAAGTATTCCAAGAAACCAAATCATTCTTTTCAGGAAATTCATCAAACAACTTTTGTGCATCCCTATTTCTTTTACAAACGCCGTAAAAATGCAAAAGTATATTCTTTACATTGGTAAACATCAAATACCCAGATGTCAAAACAATAACATGTATTCCCTGCCCAGTCTTAATAGCCATTTCACGCGCGCAAGCTTTTAGAACTGTGATGAAAGAGAACTGGTCCAACTCGATCCCTTTAGCCCTCAAATTATTGAACACAGAAAAAGCTTGTCTGGGGTCATCGCTAGTAGAATAGGCTCTAAGCATAGTATTGTACATGAACAAATTTGGGTTTTGTACAGTATCAAAGATTAAGGCTGCATATTTGACTTCTTCTATTGAAGAAGCAAGAAGCTTACTTACAGCGAAAGGGTTATTGTCAATACCAGTTTTGACCATAAAACCATGGATTTGAGAGATTTCAATTGTTTGTTTGGAAGATTTGAGCAAGGAGATAACCGAGAATAAGGAATTGGGAAGTGCGTACTGATGTTTGGACCGGAAATCGATTTTTTTGGTCAAGTTCATGAACTTGTTAGGATTTTGCTGCGAGGTTTCGTCTCATGAAAAATGGTGGAAACTTGAAAGACTTCTGTAATGTGAGCTTATAAACTGGTCCTCATGGGTTTTTTCTTTTTCTTTTTCTTTTTTTTTTTTTTAAATCAAATTGATTCAATTGAGAAAGAAAATTTTAATTTTACCCTCAAAATTCATTTCTTTTTTAATTATTTTTAAATACATAAAAATACATTTACATACTGAAACGATAATTTTTTGTCTGATTTTCTAAAAAGAAAGAGATGTTTTTTCCCCAAGAGTCAAACAAGCAATAACGTGAGGCAACGAAAAATAAATGTAGAGAACATATGAATTAACTAAACATTAAAAAAAATTTACTGCTATAATTTATATTTGAAAATTACTAATATAATTATTAATAGTTAAATTTATATATGTTATCATAATTAAATTTGTTTCCTAAATCTAGTCATTTTTAATTTCTTATAACATATTTTATTTCCTAAATTATAAAAAATATTTTCTATTTAATTTTTTTTTTTTTTATAAATACACTAGTTTCATATATTTCAATATATTATATATCCATAAAAGCAAATATATTTAGAGAAAGATTTAGGTAACTGTATGCAACTTTTTCTTTTACTTATTATTTTCATACTGGACTTTTCATCCTCTACATATCTTTACCATGTTCTATGTTTACTCAAAGGTTAATTAACTTTGCAACTTTTTATAATTTTATTGAAATTATGCTACTAAACTTTTAAATTTTGATTATTCATAATAAAATAAAATTTCCATAGTTTTACATAACAATTATGTTTTTAGTTTACTAAAATACAAAAAGAAACTCTATTAAAAATTTTAGTCTATATATATAACAAATATATTTAATATTTAAATTTTAAAAAATGCTTAAAATACTAGTATTTGAAAGTAAGCTTCTAAAATATCTTTTAGAAATATTTTTTAACAAAAACATCAAACCAACCTTTGGATAAATTAATACTTCTGGAAACTTTAAATTAATAATCGATTATGGCTTAAAACAAATATTAATACTAGGATGCAAATAGATAACATTCAAATACAAAATAATTCTGTGAAGAAGGTCAGCTACTTATGCTCATTTAAGAAATACTACTACAGCGTCCATATTTTTCTTAGGTACAGTATATTGTTAAGGGGAAAAAAAGGAATTTAATGAGATGTGAAATGAAATATAATTATCAATGTAATGCAATGAAAAATGTATTGCTCTATTTACGTTTATTTGGCTGTAGTAACAACGGGATGACCAAAACAAGGTGGCCATTGAGTACAATAACTGCTGTTTCAGAAAAAAATTGGGAACATGGAGCCATGAATTGTAGCACAGGCAGGCAAGCCATCGATGTTCTTACAGTGATCATTTGCTAATTACAGTAGTGGAGTTAAGGGATATCCAGAATCGAACTATTTCCCCTTTAAAGGCATGAAATTGTTGCCAATGGCTGTCCTCTCCTCCTTGAATGGTTGAGTTGATGAGTCGGAAAGACTTGGTAACCTTGAAACACTACCCTTCCCTTTCCTGGCATTTGGTCCTATCTCCTCTATCATATATTTCCACCCATCAATAGGTCTTCGCCGGCTAAATATGTGAGTCTTGATAAAACTAGCTATCTGCAAGCAATTACAATGAGATAGGAAGTAAGAAAAAAGAGAAAGGAAGAAATCAACAAAATCTTAGCAAATTAGAAAATTACAAATCTGAAAATTCTTATATTCCACCAGGACCACCACTAATAGCCTGTTTTCTGCATTTATACACAAATTTAACCTGTGCTCATATTTAATTGGCACTTCATATGCTGGGAGTTCTTGAAGGCCAACAACAAGATTCATCTATAAAGATGGCAAAACGGAAATTGCTCTGTTACATATTAACAAAGATCAAAGTTCCTAACTTCCGTTTGAACTTTTGGTACATTATCTTTTTCCTTATCTTTCTATTTGTTTTAGTTGAGCAAGGCCTTATTGAAAACCTGATGGTTGATCAGAAAAATATTTCTTTACTGCAACTGCCAACTGGGCAAGAAAAACATAACGAGTAAAGCACGACAATGTTGACCCACCTGGAATTTACTGTACGCAATTCGACGATCAAATTCCTGGAGGAGAATATCTTCTTCCCTTTGTGACATCTCCCATATGTTTCCATCTTGTGTCTTGGATGTTGTTTCCCAACCATCTGGCTTGCTTTTAAACTCAGAAGAGCTTGGGACTTTTGGGTTGTCCAAGTCATTATTGGGAATATCAAAAATCCTGCAATGCAACAAATTCACCAACAAACCGAACATACAATGCCTCATGAGTATATATTCAAAACTTGCTATGCACAAACAGCAAAGTTTTCAAGCATCCAATGATTTGAATGGCTGGTAAGTAATGTAATTGTTCTAATTCATTGTGCTTACTATAGTATCACTACATGAGGAAGAAAAGGAAGTGGAGAGAGAGAGATTACCAGCACTTGCCAGCTGCAAATGTTGATCAGCAATTACCAGAAAATAAAAAAAAACAAAAGAGAGAACAAAAGTTTTTGCATTCTTCAATGAAGAAGTTTTATGAAATTTAGCAAGAGATGCTTTATGCTCAGTGAAAAGAGAAAAAAAAAATGCCACTTCTGGTTTTAAAATGCAAAGTTCAACCTTGGCCTGAAACCAGTACAAACTATATGTTTTTAGAAAAACAAATTCAGTGCGTGTGCACCTATCTAAACTTCAGCTCCAAAGTTAGCTAAGATCCTCATTTCTATTCGGGTACCTTAATTTGAAACTAGCTTAATACCAATCAACATAAGCACAATTAGATAAATATCTGCTAGCATGCACTAAAGCAATATGCTTTGATTAGCAGACTGCACCAATGGTTGAAACGATATTGCCATAAAAAAAAATAAAAAAAACGCAAGTTCACGTTTCATTTTGCAACAATGAGCGGTAATGGTTCAAAAGGAAGGAGGGGAAAACGGCAAATTTTTTAGAATTTTTATCTATCCATTACCAAAGGCATCATCTTCTTTTTTTTTTTTTTTTTTTTTTTTGAAAAAAAAGGGAAATCCACCATAGCAATATCACATAAAATAAGAGCAATTGATAGATAGAAAGAGGAGAAAATTGCGCAACATACTCAGAGCAGCTATCTAGCAATCTGTCAATATCATCTGCAGCGCCTACACCTGAATCCCTCAGCTTAGCCTCCTCCTGCTTCTCAATCTCCTTCATCCACAACCCAGCATGGATTCTCTGTTTCTTTAACCTATAATCCTTCTTCATATTCTCCAAACTATAAAGGGAGCTACCATTCTCAATTCCTTTCTTCTCTTCTTTATCTTGTTGCAATTGTTGAGTATTCGTCTTTTTCCGCCTCTCGTTCCAGTTCTCATTCATTTCCTCAACAAATGCCTTGGTCTCTGCATCCACCTCTGGCGACAGCACCACCGTCGATTCTGTCGAAGGCAAATTAACATCCGTCTCCCATGAAGCTCGGTTTTTATCCGTGAGGTCCTCCGGCAGCCAGGCGGTTTCCCAGGCATCATTCCATTCGTCGTCGCCGATTTTAGTGGATAGGGAATTGAAAGGAGTACTTGAATTCAAATGCATTTTAGGGATTGCAGAGGCGAGTCCATTGATTGGACTTGCTCTTCTTAGGGTAATAGCAGCTAAGCGTTGAAGATAGTGCATATTTGGGTTTCTTTGAAGTTGAATCGGGTTTCACACTGGGAAATCAAGTGATCTGGTTTTAAACAATTAGCTTTGATTAGTCGCAGAGATCATTTTGGGGTTTTCTGGGTTTTGCAATTTTGCATTAGGGTTTATCAGGACTCCGCCATGGACGTGATTTATGATATTTAAGACGACGTCGTTCATTCCAATAACGATGGGCATCGATTATTAAAGTGTTAGATTGGTCTGCGTGAATGGGCTTTTAGGCCCGCCCAACACATAACTAAGCTTGCCTAGGCTTAGGGTTTTACACAAAAATGAAACACCACATATATAAACGCACCTTGAATGTCTCTGTTTCCTTCGTCGTCTCTCCATTGATCCCTGCAATAAGATCGCAGAGGAAAGCACCGGCAGCTTACAAGCATGGTGCACGTCTCTTTTTATCGCAACTGTGAGTTTTTCTGTTTCTTGATTTCCTCTGCTTTTTTGGCTGCTTTATTCAGTTATTTAATTTCAACTTATACTTCTAATGATGCATCTTGGTTATGTAGTGTTCTTAGTTGCCATCGTTTTTTTGTTCTTTCGAACTGATTTATTAAGTTATCTATTTGTTTGATTAGTAATTTTTTTAATGTTTTAATTTGATTTGCTTGCAATTGCTGAAATTGAAAAGTAAGTGCGGGCAACAAGGAAACAAAAACTTGAAAAATTGCAAAATCGCATTTCTTTCCTTGTTTGGATAAGTTATTTGGCTAGTGGAGGAATTAATGGTTTCATAATAATGAACAACGTAAGCTCATACTTAGAATAGCTAGTGATCATATATGCTGCATAACAGAGTTCAAGGTTATGGCTTTATGGTGTAACACAATGTTATCATTTTGTGTTGCTTTCAAGTTTTTGTATTTGCTTACAAAATCCAATATTTTATGAATTTGAGAAGACAGTGAATTTTATTGTTATAGGGATAAAATTGTTACAGTCAGTACGTCGATTATTTTCATTGTGTATATTTTTTGTCATTTATCATAACAACCTGACCTTCAATAGATGGGAAAACATTTAAGAAACCAAGACGTCCCTATGAGAAGGAGCGTTTGGATGCTGAGCTGAAGCTTGTTGGGGAATATGGTCTCCGCTGCAAAAGAGAGCTTTGGAGGGTTCAGTATGCATTGAGCCGCATTCGTAATGCAGCAAGAATGCTTCTCACCCTTGACGAGAAAAACCCACGTCGTATTTTTGAGGGTGAAGCACTGCTGAGGAGGATGAATAGATATGGACTTTTGGATGAGAGCCAGAACAAACTCGATTATGTGTTGGCCTTGACTGTGGAGAACTTTCTTGAGCGCCGTCTTCAAACTCTTGTGTTCAAGTCTGGTATGGCTAAGTCTATCCACCACGCCAGAGTGCTCATCAGGCAAAGGCACATTAGGTATGAATATTCTTTTTGAGAGTCTAGATTTGGTTTTCTTTGTTATAGGACATTATTTCTTATATTTTTTTAGATTTTTCCTAAAATGGTTGGTTCTTATGTACGTGGTGGTATCTTGAATTCTCCAGTCATTTTTGTAGAATAAAAAAGTTTTTTATCGTTCAGCTTCTTTTTCTCAGTCTTCATCCTTATTAGTGTTAGAACTGTTCATATAGTTGTGGTTTAGGATCACAATCGCTGAAGTACCATACTTTGTTGAGCTTGTGGATGTATGTTTGCTCAAGATTGTTTCACATTTGGTGCGAGTCTTTCAGACCAACTGATCTGTCCATAACTTAAATTTCCTTTGCCACATACTCAAGGTTCAGCATCATATTCCCATATAATCATCAATCTTGGTTGTAGTTACATCCTTATATTGTGCTCCTATCATCTGCTCCTTGAGGACTTATTCCTTGAGATATTGTTGGGATGTCTTGCATTGAATAGCTTTTGGTCCCTTTTTCTTCTAAGCACTTTAGGCATTGGTACTGTCTTTAATTATTAAATTTTTCAATTAAAAAAAATAATGAGACATTAGAGTTTTGGGAATTACTTGTCCTGTCTATTAGAACGCTGTGTCCATGCACCAAGTCCATACTAATTAATCTTTTAACAAAATGGGCACCAGTGGAACCAGGCCTTTTTGGTTTGAAAATTAGTCATTCCCTTGACTTCATATTCTTTTATATTATGCTATTTTTGGATTACTCAATGGTATGGCCTCTTTAATAATATTTATTTTGGCTTGTTAGGGTTGGGAGACAGGTAGTTAATATTCCCTCTTTTATGGTGAGGGTTGATTCGCAGAAACACATTGATTTCTCACTCACAAGTCCATTCGGTGGTGGTCGCCCTGGTAGAGTGAAGAGAAAGAATCAAAGGGCTGCCAGCAAGAAGAATTCTGGCGGGGATGGTGATGAAGAAGATGAAGAGTGAGCAGTGTTTGTTAAAGACTATGTCTAAGATTTTGTTATTGATGGGTTTTTCTTATTGGCCCTTCATTTTATTTCCTATCCATATTTTTTTTTACTTGACAATCTTTAATGTTAGCCAGTATTTTCATACAGTTCCTTTTTATTTTTACCTTTTAAAAGTTTCTTTTGCTACTATAGATATGTAATAATAGATATAATCATTCACTTATTTTACCCAAGTTCACCCGACATTCAGATCAGCAGTTTTGCCGGTAGTAAAGGTCTGGAGGAATTTGATTTTCCTCAGCCTGTTCGTCCCCAAACAAGGGATTTCTACCTACTGATATAAATTTTGAATGAAATCAGCATGGCTTCTTATAAATGCCATTTTGTGTATTATTAGTAAAGATGTGCAACAATCCTTTTTCCCTCATAGTATGCAAAATCCAGCAAATTTTTCCTCTGTTTTTTTCTCTCTTGTTTCCCCCTTTGTTTGTGTACGGTATATACAAATTTATGGATGGGTTTCAGCCAAAGTGAAGTAGCTTGTTGGAAAGCTGGTTCAATTGTTCTTCCTTCCATGGTTGACCTTTAAGGTGGAAGTGCAAGTGGTGTGTCCAATTTGTGGCTTGGAGAAGGAATCAACCTTGAGTAATTTACGAATTCGATAAATAATTTATGTTTCAGAAAAAAAAAAATGCAAATCCTTGTTCGTAGGTCCTGTATTTGAAACTAGCAAATATTAATCAACATAAAACAACTAGTCAAGTGGTAGTTAGGCCAAAACGGTCGTTATGTCTATGAACAAAAACTCGAACGACTTGACGTCGCATAGAGACTTCATTTACAGAATTAGATTGGGCTTTTGAATAATGGGTTTGGGCTGGGCGTTAATCCAAACAATCAGGCCCGCCCAAAAGACATGAGAAAGCTATTAAGGGTTAGGGTTTTACACAGAAACAAATAGCAAAAGCTGAAATAAGAAACAACATATATAAGCGATCTTCACTTGTAAAGCTTTTTTCTTCCGTCCTTTGATCGTCTTCTTCGTGTGCTCTGCAATAAGACAGCGGAGGAGAGCACCGTCAGCTAACAAGAATGGTACACGTCTCATTTTATCGCAACTGTGAGTTGTACTAGTCCGTTTTCTTTTTACTATTGCTTGCTTTGGCTATTTTTTCTGGTCTGCTTTACCATTAACGGTCTTCTCTTTTTAAGCTGTGTTTTTATTTACTTATTCTTTTGGCATTGTGCAGTGTGGTTATGTAATGTTCTTATCTGTGATTGATTTTGTGTTTCATTTGAAGTGGTTTATTAAGTTTTCTTTTTGTTTGATTAGCAAATTTTTATATGTTTTATTTGATTTGCTTCTTGTTTAGGAATCCTGACGGCAGATTTAGAAGTTTGTATGTCAACTTTCTTAATTGAAAAGTAGTGAGACAAAGCCAAATCACGTTCACAATTTTGTTTTCTTGTGCGGGAATGAAGTAGTTGCATAAAAATGCGCAACATTGGCTTATACTTGCATTTGCTTGTGGTCGGATATAGCATAACAAAGTTCAATTCCATTGCTATATAATAGGAATAAAGTTTGTTTGTTATCATTCATAGGCATTTCTGCTTTGTGAATTTTGACAAAGTTAATGGGAAAAATGGATCTTCTTCTATTTCTTATTTTAAATTATTGTTTTTATGGTTCAGTGATTGTTATACTGGGTATGGCATCTCATGTGTCACTTAAGCAATTCTATGATTTTCAATAGATGGGAAAACCTTTAAGAAACCAAGACGTCCCTATGAGAAGGAGCGTTTGGATGCTGAGCTGAAGCTTGTTGGAGAATATGGTCTCCGCTGCAAAAGAGAGCTTTGGAGGGTTCAGTATGCATTGAGCCGCATTCGTAATGCAGCAAGAATGCTTCTCACCCTTGACGAGAAAAACCCACGTCGTATTTTTGAGGGTGAAGCACTTCTGAGGAGGATGAATAGATATGGTCTTTTGGATGAGAGCCAGAACAAACTCGATTATGTGTTGGCCTTGACTGTGGAGAACTTTCTTGAGCGCCGTCTTCAAACTCTTGTGTTCAAGTCGGGTATGGCCAAGTCAATCCACCATGCCAGAGTGCTCATTAGGCAAAGGCATATTAGGTATGGATATTTGCTATTCCTTTTGAGAGTCTAGCTTAGACGTTTTTTGTTTTATGTTTACTGAACCTGTGTTGTATGTCATTTGTTGGGAAAGAAGTTACTATTTACTAAGAGATCCTAGTTCTGTGACATGATCCATTAATTAATGGTTATTTTTAGTAGTCTTTGAATATGATATTTATGAATAGGTGATTGTCGTGGATGTAAACAAATTTGCCCAATCATGTAAAAATGCTGTGCTCTTTTTTCTTCTTTTCTAATCTGTGTGCATGTATCTGCTGTATGATTTCTAGTAATACTTTCATACATTTAGATTTCTCCTACAATGGTTGTGGTTTATAGGTGAACTGTGCAATAGTATGTTAATCTTGAAGGTAACCATTTCATGTGTTCATATATGTGCTGTTCAAGATAACAATCAAAGAAGTAATGCCAGCCATTTGACTTTTCTGAATTACTAGGTTCCTCTGTTACAAAGTTGTTTCCATGTGCAGAATAATGTTCATAAATATATGAGCCCTAGATATTGATCCACGCCTTTTCATAAAAGCTAGTCATTCTCTTAACTTTAAATTCTATAATATAATGCTACTTTTCGATTGTTTATGGATGTTCCATCTTTTAATGTTTATTTTGGCCTGTTAGGGTTGGGAGACAGGTGGTTAATATTCCCTCATTTATGGTGAGGGTGGACTCACAAAAGCACATTGATTTCTCACTTACAAGTCCTTTTGGTGGTGGACGCCCTGGTAGAGTGAAGAGAAAGAATCAAAGGGCGGCCAGCAAGAAGAATTCCGGTGAGGATGGAGATGAAGAAGATGAAGAGTAAGCTGTAGTGGTCACATAACAATGATTGATGACTTTGTTAGGATATACATGAGTTCTTCTCATTGATCACTTCTTTTGATGGACTTTCTTTTAATTTCCTATCCACATGATGGTTTTTTGAGAATCTTTAAAGTTAGCAATTATTTTCCTCAAGTTCTTTATTTTAGATTCTAAGATTTCTTTTGCTATTGTCTAAGGAATATACATGGTACTTGTTCAACTTGCTCAGGGTGTCTTTGCCAGAAAGAATGTAATCTGTCATCTATTTCTGTATGCTAGTGCCTCCCTCGATATTAGCCAAGATGTCATATGCTTTTAAAAATTGGACAAGCTGATGAGTCCAAATAATTGTGTTTTTCAATGTTTTTCTCTCTTACAAATTTAATGTATGTTTATTGGGCTAATATTGGTCGGAAAAGAATCTAGCCCAAAGCACTTTATGCTGATCTTTTGAAGTGCACTTGTTCAACATCACGACTGGGCCTTAGTGAAAATTATTAACTATTATTATTACTATTGTAATAATAATTTCTTAGTCAAATTGATAAACAAAAGAGGTTATTTTGGATAGAAGTATTAAAGTGTTAAGGAATTGTAAATTAGGGTTTTTATAGTTAGTTTTGAAAACACATGTTTTCATGTGTTAATTTGACTGTAATTTAGGGTTAAAAGTTTATTTTAATGATTTGTTCTTAATATTTAAGATGCTAAAATGACTCGAGCGACCTACCTAAGCCACAGCCGAAGAATAAATTTGTTTCGTGATCAATCAAAAAATGGCTGGGTCCGGCAGATCGGCAGGGTATGATCAGTCGGCTCTAACCGCAAATGTGGGAATAATGTTCTAGGCTTCTAGACAAAGTTAAAAGGCCAAATCTGAAAGGCAAAAGAGGCCCCTACAGCCTAGGGGTGAGTAAATGGTTGGACCGATTTAAACCGAACCATTGTCAAAAAATACAAACTGAATTTTGGACCGACAGATCCAACAGAAATTGGCTTCTGAACCGAACAAGTTAGTTTGGCTGACTTTACAATATCAGTTCAGTTTTAAATCCAACTGATAAATTTCTGTAAAATCCATTTGAATCAAATAATAAATTTAATTCAATAGCAAATAAACTGACAAATCAAACTTCTCTTGAATAACCGGATCGAAATGGGTCTTTTTCAATCGGAAATTTTGCACACCCCCACCTTCACAACCTAATCAGTGATATCAACGTAACATTTTATCTCAGTCCCATCAAATCAAAACTAAAGTTAAACAATTAAGCAACTGTAATTATAATATGTTCATCCCATTTCTGTTTGGCATCTTTGCCTTTTATGGTACATCAGTTTTCAAGGGATATGAAATTTCACATCACCTAAAAGTGGACGAAACTGTAATTCTTTTAAAGATCAAATCTTATATTTTGATTTCCTCCAAGATTTCCTTTTTTTTTTTAAAAAAAAAAAAAAAAGCAAAGTTATTCTACTATATCAATTACCAAATTAAATAAACCTAAAAAATAAATTAAAAAGGAGGTTGTGGTAGGGTTGTTATCGGATTAACAACATATTTTTCTCTCTAAAAGGATCTAAAATTTTCTGAATTCTCTAATAAATAAAGTCTGGTTGGACCAATTAATGAAAAAATTTATTTAACCTTTGGGTTTTTGCCCATAAACCGTTCATTTTCAGATTCTCCTCACTAGAGATATTTATTTTATCCAACCTAATCCAGTTGGGTAAAATTCGATCAATTCATAACTATGGTGGGTACGGATATATACTATATGGTTGAACTGACCCGAACCAGCCCAATCTCTTTTTTAGATCAAGTCTCTCTCTCTCTATATCTGGCTTCGTTTTGTTCTCAAATTATTGTCGGTGACTTTTCATTGGTGGAGGAATTCTCTTTTCATTGATTTCTCCACCTATGTACTGGTTTTCTTTGATTAAATTTTAGTTTTAAGGAATTAATTAATTTCCCAAATTATATCGTCCTTTTTTTTTTTTTTTTTTTTTTTTTTT
>NC_143155.1:23945423-23978568 GCF_041381405.1 Jatropha curcas
ACTGCATCTAATTGTTCTATTTGCAATAACAACTTAGTCTATCATTGACTTTGAATTCCCGCTTGCAGACATTATTATCTTACTCCTTTTTTTTCCCTGGAAATTTTTTTTGACTTGTTTTTTCCTTTCCTGCTGTATCAGTTGCAAGAGAATTTGCAAAACAATAACATACCATGGATGGACATAAAAGTTTTGTTAGCATGTCTCCAGAACTACATCATCTGTATATTCTATCTATTCAGTTCTCTTGTCATCTACTTCAAAGCACTTGAATCTATCAACATTGAACAATATCTTCGTCCTATGGTTTTAGAACAGAAGAAAATTAAACAATCTTGGCAGAGTAATGCTATTATCGCAAGTGTTATTGCAACCGCAGATGGTCAATGCAGTGCTCATGCTTCTTGCCATCAGTAATGCTCCACAATTTACTTGGAACATAACTATAATATCATTTCTTTATAGCTTCATTGATCAATTTTTGTTGTAAATTTTTGTCGCATCAATTTT
This sequence comes from Jatropha curcas, assembly GCF_041381405.1. Taxonomy (NCBI): domain Eukaryota; kingdom Viridiplantae; phylum Streptophyta; class Magnoliopsida; order Malpighiales; family Euphorbiaceae; genus Jatropha; species Jatropha curcas. Next base: position 23,945,934 of record NC_143155.1, read on the forward strand.
ATGTCAAAAATTGTATGGTTTGATGATGTCTCAGGGTCCATGTCTTTTATCTTGGGAGCTTGTAGAATTGATTTTGCATGGATTTTGAATCAGCAAGCTATACATATATATATTTTTTTCTTTTTCTTTATTGGTGGCGGCTACACAACTATTTCTAGCACAGCATTATTACCCCAGTAACTCTGCAACTATGTTTTATAGCCTGTTTCACAAGGCTCGGATTGACGGGAAATAGAGATTTTACTGTAGAACTTTAGATGCATGTGATATTTGTAATTTGCGTTTTATCCACTGGCACTTGGCACTTGTGAAATTTGATTTGATAGCTAGATCTCAGCTTATACTGAATGCCCATGTTCTTGGTAAAATATTGACCTATTCTTACGCACACAATAGCTAATTATCATTAAAAAAAATAATCGCTTTGTTGTTACTATAATTATCATTTTCTGTTTTTTTTTTTTTGTTCAAAAAATATCTACATTTTTTTTATACTGATTATCGTAGTTTGATTTATTGTGTGTGTATACAGTGGGTGGGTAAGTCTTTCAAAGTGTTGTTGTACTGTGCACCGGGGGGGCAAAAAAACACTGCGGTGGGAGATTGCAATTGACGGTGATGCCCATCTCAAAAGGCCAAACCGTGGGTCCCACTTCAACAATAATTATCTCGTGTGCGCTTGCTTGTTGGAAGTAGTTGACCCGTAAGAATGATGCGCTCCAATAATGGTTCCATCTCATGATGATTTTATCACCGTGTCTCCACTGTTCTCATAATTAAAAAATCACGGTGCATGTATGCACCTATAAATACCACAAACGGATAGCCTTTTTAATAATAAATAATATTCAATTTCCTCAGCTCATAGAGGTCGGGCCTTTCCTGGAAAATTTTGGTTTATTCTTTTTTTTTTCCCCTTTCCCCTTCTGTGTTTACAGTTACTTCTCATTCTTAAAGTGGTTACAATTCTATTCTACTAACAGAGATCAAATTAAAAAGGTTTAATTGGGAAATTAAACTCTCTTCAATCTAACCACTTGGAAACATAAATATCAATCTGAAGTTGATGTACAGCAATATGCACATGCAGAGCTAGTTGTGATTAACAATCACTGGTTCCTAATCACAAGGACCAGTCAGTATATTTTGGGCAGGGGAGACTTTTAATAGCTTAACTGATCAAACTGATCACCAATAATCCATGCATGAACAGGAGCCATCTTTAAAGTGATGAAATCGAACACGATCTCTCATGATAATCTCCACATTAAAGATTTTAGAGATTAATTTACTGACCTCATGGCAGTCGCTGCAAACCTGAAGATTCTTGAATACTCGTATTGGCATTCCTGGTTTCAAGCTTAAAAGCCCCAAAGCAATAGCAAGTCTTTCACTATGTACCCTCAGAGTTCTTTGCTTGCCTTCATTCAACTCGTCAACCATAGGTGCTTGTGAATAGTCAGGCGTATACCCTACTGACTTTAGTTTTTCTTCAATCAAATCCAAGAACTGATAGATTTCTCCCGTTCGAGGATGAGAAGTGTCACCAGCGAAAAATTCGTGTGTAACACCTTCTATCTCTATCAAACTACATCCAGGTTCTTTTGTTACTCCTCTATCAGTCATCAATTTTCTCACCAAGCCAACATCATTCCATCGGCTAGCCGATGCATAAACTCTTGATAAGAGAACATAGACGCCACTGCAATCCCCTCCTTTTGACTCGAGAACCTGCCTTGCCATTTCTTCGCTTACCTCAATACTTGCATTCTTCTTACAACAAGAATCAAGAAGACTCCTCCATATAACAGCATCAGGTTTCATAGGCATGTTTGATACCAAATTCAATGCTTCATCAATCAAACCAGCACGAGCCAGAATATCAACTAGGCATCCATAGTGCTCTAGTTGAGGTTCAATCTTATACTCTGCAATCATCATCTCAAAATACTTTTTACCCTCATTTACCATACACCTGCGATTACAAGCACTTAAAACACCAACAAAGGTGATAGAATTTGGCACCAGCTTCCATGTCCTAACCATAAGATCAAAATATTCTAAAGCTAGTTCAGCCTTTCCATGCATAGCAAATCCAAGAATAATAGAATTCCATGAAGTTAAATCACGCCTATGCATCCTTTCAAACACCTGTAAAGCAATATCCAATGACCCACATTTGCAATACATATCTAGCAAACAATTGTTAACCAAAACATCATTAGCTACATCAACATCGAAGTTTCTCAATACATAAGCATGAGCCCACATCCCCAAAGACAATGCACATAAACCAGCACAAGCATTTAGAACACTCTGCATTGTATACCAATCAGGCTCAAACAAATCCTGCAACTGAACAAACAGTTTCAACGCAGTTTCAAACTCTCCAAACTGAACAAGCGCATCAATCATAGCATTCCAAGAAACCACACTTCTCTTCGGCATTTTATCAAACACATTCTGTGCTGACTCCAAACAACCGCAAGAAGCATAGAAATGAATCAAACTGTTATTTACATAAACATCAGACTCAAACCCAAGTTTTAACATCTGGGCATGTGCTTGTTTCCCTTCATATAAAGCAAACAAGTAAGCACAAGCCTTTAAAACGAAAGGGAACGTATGCTTATCAGGCAACACAGTTTCTTGCTCTAGCATTCTTCTATACAGCAAGAAGGCTGCTGCTTTACTATCAGAGCTTCGCGCACAGGCTCTAATGAGAGTGTTCCACATAAATGAATTTGGGTTTTCAATTCCATCGAATACTCGATAGGCGTAGTCAAGGTCGTTGAAGGCAGAGAAATGGAGGATTCGACTATAAACAAAGAGAGTGTCTGGTTGGTCAGGCAATGTAGAGCGCAGAGTTTGAGCGTGTATTTGCTTGAGCCGTGACATGTCTCTGCACTCATTCAAGCAGGAAAGAAGATGGCAATGTTGGTTTGCTGAGTTGGGCTTGGAAAGAATAATAGGAGATGGGCTTGGGATGATTGCCGAAGCCATTTTTAAACAGAGCTTTACTATAACAGAGGCTATGGGCTGTTGAGTTTGTTTTTTAATATTTGCTTCTGCCATGGTTGAATTGCATAAAACGATAAGCAGATAGACGCAAGTCTCGAAAAGTCGAAAATACCCATGCTAGTTTAATCTCTTTGAATTACAGTTAAGAGAATTCACCAACCACCGTAAATCACGAAAACGAATCCAAAATTATAAATTTTGAAAAATTATTTATTTTGTTTAGTTTGAAAAATATAAAGAATTGAAATTTTGATTCGGTTATGATTTTGATATCAAAACTCAAAACTACCTAAATTGAATTGAACAGAATTTATGTATAAATTTTAAAAATAAATATTCTTATAAATAAATTGCACATATATATAAATAAAAATAGATCGAACACTTTAAATAAAAAACGGAGAGATTACAAATTTAGGCGAGATGGACATAAACTATAACAAAACTCCCGCAATGGCAGCTACATTACATTGGAGGATTCCGCGTCTTCCCTTTCTAATCTCCCAACCTAACTATAATATTGAATAAAGCATGGTTATTCTATGTATTAAAATATGCAATAAACACAGAATTAGAGCTTAAATGTGATAATTAAGGAGATAATTAGGCAGTCGGTGTTTTGTTTGTGTCAACAAAATTTGGTGGAGGCATGTTACCTCCACTTTAATTTAATAAATAAATAAATAAATAATAATTCACGTGCACTCTACTTAAAATGTTTCTACCATTCCCTTCTCAACCCTCCATTGCTTGTTATGTTGGATTAAGAATTTAAGATTAGAGAGCTTAATTAAACAACTCCTTAACTACAAGCTTAATTAACCAAAAATCCTCACCAACATGGTCTTAACGTCTTTGATCTGATGATGCCAATGCTCCATCCTAATGATTTGTTTTTATTTTAATTAATAATAATATTAATTAATGTGAGCAGGTGGGTGGTGGGGGCGATTGAATCAACATACATGGAAAGGACGATGTCGTTTTGGGGGGCTTTGTATTACGTAATCGAATTATTCAATCGGCCACCTCATCCTTTCGACTTGCGACGCCATACCAGATTCTGTCGCAGTGCCAAACAACGAAACGCTTGACAAATAAGATACCACTGTCACCGGTTAATTCACTGCACGTTCTTTTTTTTTTTTTTTTTTTAAATATTAAATTATCAACACAAACGCCTTTTTGATAATCCGACGGGCCTGTCACCCAATACCTTCATTAATCGAGAGTTAATTGCTTTTTTTTTTATTAATTACAAACTTTATTTGCACATAAAAGAAAGATTTGCTTCACGTAACTCATGCACTCGGCCAACAATTTGTTTCAATGATGAGAGAAAAAAATACACTTGCTTTTTCTTAGTTTATTTTAAATTATATACCCTTCCGCCTCAAAATTTTCTTTTTTTATTTTTTTATCTCTCAGCTATTATTATCTTATTTTAAGTGAATAATTTATTATTTTAATCTTATTTAAAATATTTTTTAAATAAATATATCAATCAAACTACTATATTATCAATAATTAAATCTTGATATAAATAAATTAAAATATTAATATTTAATCTTTCACTTGCATTAATTGTTAGATAAACAAGCATATTTTGAAAAATTTTAATAACAAGCATATAAATTATTTAATTTTAATGAAATTAATATAATGATATATAGTACTAATATTGGTAGGAATAGAATGGTTAAGGCTCTTCTCCGTCCCTCTATAGGCCCTATAGTATTCAAATCCGACAAAAATTATGAGTTAAAAGCAGTGTCATTATTTTTTAGAATGTAAGACATCTTTGTGGAATAAAAAAAAAAGTATCATTTTACAAATATTCTAATAAATATTTTAATTTAATTTTTAAAAGCATTATAAATATCGAATTCACTTCAGATTAATTGATTGATAATTAATAAAAAAATATAATCTATTTTTTAAATATATTTATATAGATGCAAGTTATTAATAAAATGATATAACCATAAAAAATAATTAAGGCAATTCATTTATATATATATATATATATTAAATGCATTTGATCCATTTATAAAATAGCTAAAAATTAATTATAAATAAATCTCTTTTGGTATAGTAAGGTACGCGATAAGGTGATTAAGGCAATGAGATATTAGTGAAAAAATTACAGTTACTGATTAGTCTCATAATTAGCATTAGTTAGATGATTTGTCCTTTACTCTGAATGACTGTCAGAAATCAATCTCAGCAAAGTACCTGTCACGCCAACATTACCTATTTTAAAAATATCAGTTCCAGTCCATGAACGCGTTATCAAAACCGTGATCACTGCTACTCGCACATTTTTGCTTGACTCGCTATTTTTCCACCGCCCGACGCGCCGCTTTCTCTGTCCGTCTCCGTCTCCATCTCCGTCTCTGTTTATTATAGAATTTTCTCGAAGCCGACAATTTCACCAATTTAATTCTTAAAACCCACTCCCATTCTAGAGCAAACAAACAAGAAAAAGAATGGGTGTTGATTACTACAATCTACTGAAAGTTAACCGGAAAGCAACCGACGATGACCTCAAAAGGTCGTATAAGAGGCTGGCGATGAAATGGCATCCCGATAAGAATCCGGTTAACAAAAAAGAAGCTGAAGCTAAGTTCAAGCAAATTTCTGAAGCTTATGATGTCCTTAGTGACCCTCAAAAGCGTCAGATCTATGATCTTTATGGAGAAGAAGGGCTTAAGTCGTTTGAATTTGGTGGTCCTGGTGATGATGGAAAGACGTCCACGACGACGCCGAATACCACGTTCCGGTTCAATGCTCGAGATGCGGACGACATTTTCAACGAAATTTTTGGTGGATCTGGCGGCGCCGCTGGTGGTGAGAGTGGCAAGAGTGGGTTTTACAGAAATGGAGAGACGGGGAACCAAGGGTACAAGAAGGCAGCTGCGGTTGAAAGTAAATTGATTTGTAGTTTGGAGGAGCTTTATAAAGGAGCCAGAAGAAAGATGAGGATTTCGCGTTCTGTTCCTGATGATTTCGGGTCAGTTCTTCAATTTTTTTTCTTGTTCTGTGGTTCTAATTATAGTTAATTTGTCAAATAGAACTAGTTTATTAGCTGAATTGAACACTTAGGGAGCCCGAAGCATTGAATGTTTATATAATCATCGTATAGATATAATTTTTTGGGATTTGCATTTGCGTTTAAGTTTGATTTTCATTTAACAATGCGACTTCAAATTTCAGTGATTCCGTTGTTTATATTGATTTTATCGGAATTCTTGAATTTTAGTAAATTTTCTTCAATTAGAAGTAATTCTTTTGTAGTAAGGCAAAGACTGTTGAAGAAATCTTGAAGATTGATATAAAACCAGGGTGGAAGAAAGGCACAAAAATTACTTTCCCAGAAAAGGGCAATCAAGAACCTGGTGTTATTCCAGCTGATCTGATCTTCGTAGTGGATGAGAAACCTCATGCTGTTTTCAAAAGAGATGGTAATGATCTTGTTGTCAATAAGAAAATCTCATTACTTGAAGCCCTTACAGGGAAGACTTTTGATTTGACAACCTTAGATGGAAGGTATCTCACAATTCCAGTAACTGATATCATCAAACCTGGTACTGAGATTGTCATTCCAAATGAAGGAATGCCTATTTCAAAAGAACCACACAAGAAAGGAAATCTTAGAATCAAATTTGATGTTGGATTTCCATCAAGACTTACAGCAGAACAGAAATCTGATCTTAAGAGGGTTCTGGGCAGTATCGATACTTAGTTTATCAGAGTCGGAGTGAGCTTTTGGTTTTGCTGATCATCTATCCACACTAATTATTATTCATGTAAGTTAATTATTTTAATGTAAATACTTTTACATTTTCCACTGTTCTAGATCATCAAGATTGTGCATAGTAGGAAGAAAGTGAGAAGCAATTTTAATTAAGCAATATTGTTGGTTAATGTGGCATGGGATGGGAAGAAAAATATGAATATCTACTGTCAGTAGCTGCCACAAGATGACTCCTAATTTAAAATTTGTATACTAGTTATCTAATTTTATAAAATCTTCATTGCTTTGAAGTTAAAGAGGGAAAAACTCCTCAACATCATGTATTTTGGAAATGTTGAAATTTAATATCAATGCATTGAAGGGTTTCATCTGAATTCTTAATGTTCAATTTTTGGTTATGTAGTTTATCAGGTAGTATATCAATAGTTATTTAGTACATCTTGTTTGATTTTCTTTGTGTATTCCATATCTGCAATTTGTATGTATTTGATTGGCAGATTGAGCTGTGGCCTGGCCTTGCTTGCTGGATAGAATGAAATAACCTCCAAGCAAGAGGCCTACCATTTTCTTTCTATCCTTCAAATTGTCTTGGTTTTATGCAGAAGAAATCATTGGTAAGTACCAGAGCAAGTGGGCTCTGTGTTTGTAAAATCAATTGCCCCCTATTTTCTTTTCTTTTCTTTTCTTGGAACCCACTTGGTAATAATTCTTCACAATGAGCATAAACACAGCTACGTATGTCAAAATATTATTATTTTGATGTGACGTTTTATATGTAACATATTATATTTGAAAAACAAAGCAAATAATTGCTTTCACGTAAATTAACCATCAAAACTTCAAAAAATATTGAGCAGGTCGGTCAGTAGGAGGCTGGTATCTTTGCCTTATTTATCTCCTTCAGATGAGCTCTGCTTCTCCATCAGTCCAGTAATAGCTTTATATATGCTTCATCAGTTAAATCTCAAATCCTGAGCTGCTCAATCTTGTTCTGCAGTTCAATCTTTTTGACTCCTACTATTTTATCAACTTCTTTCCCTTTCTTGATGAGCACAAAAGCTGGCAATGTGTTCGCCTCGAATTGCTGAGCCACCAACTGTTAATTTCCATTCACCATTGTTAATATCATCCATAGCTTGTCAAGAGACACAGATATAATTTACCAGAAGAGAGACTTTACTTACAAATAACTTGTCGACATCTATTTTTATAAAATCAACATCTTTATACTTAGCAGCAAACTCTTTAATGGCGGGATCGATGAGTCGACAAGGTCCACACCATGTTGCTGTGAATTGTATCACCAGCTTCAACGACAGAAACGTAAAAGACAATTAACAAACGATACTAATTACGATCAATGGTCATTCAAATAAAGATTACTATTAAATAATTAATTAATTACCAGTTTGTTGTTTCCTTTAGTAGCTTCAAAATAAGCTTTCCATTGATCAACAGAACGTATTTCCACAATCCCAGATGGCTGTGTGTCTGTTAAACCTTTGTTATAATTAAAACTAAAGCTCGATCGCATTGTTCTTGCTCTCTGAAAAGAGTTCATTTGGCGAAACATTCTGTGCTTGAATTTCAAATCAAAGAAGGCTATGGGTTGAGTTGAAGAAAGAACTTGGTAGTAATGGCTTTATATAAGGATTAATGTGGTGGAAAACTTAGAGATTTTCCATTTGTTTTTCTTTCTAAAGGAATATGATTCCAGATGTGACATGAAAATACATGGACCGTCGGAAACTAAAATGGAAAGTTTTTGAGAATTAATTTAATTAAAGTTTTTTTTTTTCTTTTATTAATTAGATTCGGGTTGGAATTTGAACTGATTATCTTATAATAAAGTCAATGGAGGAACAATTTAATTTACAGTAACTGAAAGATTTGGAATTTGTATGATATTGTATTGGGTCATTGTGGGCCTTGAGAAAATTATACTGAATGGAAATGAATAATTATATGTGGTTATTAGAGCAGGTGTTTGTTTCGCAGGAATATTTATATCTATGGTCCCAAAAAATCTAAGAAACTGGAGGAGTGAATGTGTTCAACATCCACTTGCTTACCTTACATTCTTCACAACAATACTTCTCAAGTCTCCATCACCACACAAATTTTCAATTACAGAAAAGCCAATGTGCCGTTTTTTTATTTTGTTAACAGTGGAGATGGAATAGTTCCTAAAGCAGAGCATCGTGCTATTATAAATACTGTAATGCAAAATCATAAACACATGATGAATTGAGCTTTTTTTACACTATTTCGACAAACTTTGTAAAGTCAGCCGATGAAAAAAATATTTATGATGATAGCCATAAATTTCCAAATTAATTTCATATTCTTGAATTAGCTAAAATTACAGCATCAATTCGAACGAAACTAATTAATTCTTGCGTTTGAAAAAGCAATCGAGAGGTTTGAAATATTTGATAAATTTGACGATTTCAAATAATATTTTAAAACTCATTCATCAATGGAATGAAATCATAATAGAGACATTGAAAAGCTAATATGTTTCATAAATTTTCATTTTATTAAAAAACTCACATTTTATTTACTATATTAAAACTTGGTGGACGATAGGAAAATTAAAACATATTTTAGGCACCAAAAAGTAAATAAATAAAACATATGTTCATTGAAATAAATAATAACCAAAGTTGCTTTTTTATTGGATGGGACAAAAAAAATTTAATCTGTAGCGTGTTAATATTTAGCGAATGGTTTTCACATTCCCATGATTCGTTGTTTGTGTGAGAAGATTGTTATTTACTGCTATGGATCCTAAATTCTAACCCTATGCAACAACACAAAATGTCAACTCTTCCAAATGTTTTGAACGCATGGGTGTATTTTTCATTCACCAATCAAAGATTGTAATAATGGCATATTCAATTTCAGGCTAAAATGTTTTTGTGAATATTTTATATTTGTTGGAACTTGAAAATGGAAGGCAAGTTTATTCGTGGGCCAAAAGGATGGCATCTTCGCAATATGTATACAGTAACCATTGATGAACGTGGTCCACCGAATAGAAGCCCACTTGGAAATTCATATTCTGAAGTTCTCTCTCTAGAAATCTATAGGAAATCCATAATTAAAACTGCAACAACACCATCCTTTTAAGAAATTCCAATTGGAGAAAGAGGAATCCTTTTAACACCTGTAAGTTTTGTTTTCCTTTTAATCTTCTTAGAAGGCAGAAAAAAAAATCCCCCAAATGGTTTGGCAAAACATTCATAGATTATTTATTAAAGGAACAGCAACATTAGACGAAGATAGTTAGGTATTACCCATTAATTAGCAGTTTCACTGTCATGAATCGAGTAAAGGACCAAAATCAAGATTATCCACCATAAGATGAGAGGATTAAGACTAACGAGAACCAGTCATCAATGAGTCCTATAAGAACAAATATTATTTTGTATTCATCTGATATTAATTAAAAACACTTCCAAAGTATAAACTGCTTCATTTTCTGTTTAAAATAAATAAATAATTAATTCAGCATCTTAGATTAGCAATATAAATTATTCTTTTAGGGCAAATGGAATAATTAGTAGGAAAGAAACCTTTCAGGTAGGTACATCCAGATAAACTGATATCTAAAAAGAAAAATGACGTTCTCGTGAGAAAGCATACTAGCAAGCAAAGGTGCAGTGAATAACAATTACTCAACCAGCATCCCAGCTGGAAGGCAGAGTCCATTGATCAAATGATTTTTTTAATACGCAACTGAACCAGAGTTAGCATCACTGCCGCAAGCTGTGGCCCAATTTTTGCAGTCAATAATCAAAGCGTTAGAGCTAAGCCAAAAAAAAGAAATTCCCCCAAAAAGTTTCGACGAAAATACTTAAATTAGCTGAACTACAAAACGAGGGTGTCTTCGTATGGTGCATGCATCAACAGTAACCCACATTCATAACAAGTTTTTCATGCAAAACAACCAAAAATAAAATTTTTGACCACCCACCTACAAAACTAGCAACACAGACACCTAACAGACGCCCCCCACGCCCCCAGTGAGTAATGATGTCATGAAGGTCATGAAGGGACCCCAACGTCCGCTGGGGCATGACCACCATGAACTCCTGAACCATGATTGTTATAAGGGTGCCCTCCGCCCCTGCCACCCCTTCCCCGATTGTTATAGTAATTTCTTGGATAATAGTTTCCCGACTGGTCATAATATTGGCTGCGACCATTTTGGTACCCACCACCACCTCCTCTGCCGCTGCTTCGACCACCCCGACCATTTGAATATCCCCTCCTGCCACCACCTCCACTGCCGCCGCGACCACCTCTTTGGTTTTGATAGTTCCTACGAGGGGCGTACTGTTGCTCCTTCGGATCTACCTCGTTTTGATTATACTCGACTTCAGATGATCTAGCTGGTTCCTGTTCACTAGAGACCACTTCTAGAGGAATTTCAGTCTCGAGTTCTTCCTGCAATGGATAAATCAGTCGCATTAATACCATACACAAGGAAATATTGCAACATTTCAAGCAGAAGCACCTTATCAAGTTCCTCTGCAGGGCTGGATTGATCATCATCAGCTTCGTGTCCTAACAAATTTCCCGTGTCCTCATCCTACAGAACAGAGAGAGAGGTGAAATTTCAAAACAACGTAAAAAATTGAAGAAAGCCCCAAAATCAAGATTCAAGAGAAATTATTTAGTGCAGTCTCTCTCAAAATCATGGGGGAACAATTTTCTATAATTTTTGGTGGATCTCCAAATAATTTAAATTTTCATCAGAGGATAAATTAAAACTGGCATCGACATTCATACGTTAAAAAAATAAATAGATAAAGAAGAAGAGAACACTGGCAAAAAAATTTTGCCAAGGAAAACTTCAATACCCACCCCCCACTTGCCAAAAATTGAAGACAGAAATGTGAAGATAAAAAAACAAAGCTAGTGCATATTTATCTTAAAAAAAGATTGTAATTATAAATTCAACATAAATATTATCTGTGAAAAAGGAAATGCATAAACACACTGTACATGAATTAAATCACGCAGATCATAATCAGATGGTAAAACTGCAACACTGGATTCTCTCTCTGTTGCATTGCTTAGAATTTAACAAGCCACTATATAATAGAAAGAGAGATTTCTGAGATTTCAACAAAAATCAATGAGCATGTAAAAGTGAGTCATATAGCTTAAATAAGTACAGCATAGCAGTAAAAAGCCAACTTTTAGAAACAATGAGGGAGAAAATGGTATTTCCTCCAACAATGAAGAGCAGCCAACTAAGTTAAACAGACATTAAACATAGTCATATAATAGCACAATTCACTGAATAACAGAGGCTAAAACTAGATGCATGTATTTTCAGTATTTATTTTTCAATAAAACCAAAAAGGATGGAAAAACTAGCTCAGAAATTCTTCTTTCTTTTTTTCCATTATGAAAGGAACTTATGCGGCTCAGATAATTGTAAACTTAACGATCTTCAAAGTTGTTCATATGATTTCACGGTCTAAAAGATGGACAACACCATATATCCTCCTGGCATGTCCTAGTTTAAAATTTTCCATCTTCAGAAGGCAGCAACTCCCTTTCCACAAAACTAAATGAAATCCCAATGATTGAAATTTCACAAAACATATTTCCAATACTTACAATACATAGATCGAATCTCTTAGAAAAACAACAAAGGTATTCCTGATTGACTAAACAGAAGGGGAACAAATTTTCCATTCCCCTATATATTCAATGCAAGCAAGGCCTTACCGAACTCCATGTAAAGAAATTAAAATTTTTTAAACTGCCTACGAATATCTTATGCTATCCAATTAAAAATACAAATGCACAAATATACTGGAGTTTTTTAGAAGAATAAAGAGAACAAATAAATATAAGAGCTAGTCCTGGAGCCAATCGATGCAATAAAGGATTTGTCAGGCTCAACATGCATCTCTCAAAACATGTTCATCAAATGGGCTGCATAAAAAAAATCAACTCCTCGGAACTGACAAACACACCTAATTTCTAGCAAAACTAATAAGTTATGCCACCTTTCTGGTTTCCTATGTTGCTGTACAAACAAGGAAGGACTCCAACAAGAAAATTTCAGTATAAAACATTCAGGTCTTCTTGAGGTAACCTGACTTTATAATCATAATTTTTTGAGGATGAAGAAAAAGGGAACAAGTAAGTACTGACATCAAGATCCAGGAACCAATAAATCATTGCCACAGTATGCCAACTAATACTCATTAACTCATTCCAAAGAGTTCTCAACGACGAGAGAGATGTAAACAAAAAACAATAAGAGATTATTAACAGAGATGAAGTCAAATCCACGTGTGTAAAATTAACATCTACCAACCAGACACTCTTCCCTCAAAAAAAAAAAAAGGGGGGATAAACAAGCGATGACAAAAAGCACCATCAAATTCCTAAATCCATCCTAGAAAACTCCCTACAAGAACAAGCATTAAGAGTCTACGATTTCAACAACAGAGATTAATGGGACAAACATGGTCTTGCAATCCAACAGAACAAGAAGAAAGCTTAAAATATCAATTAATGCCCCTCTACCAGCATGTTCTGATGTCTAATTAAAGAAATTGCATATTACGCTTTACAACCTTAATCACTTGTCAGTCTTTCCAATAAATGATGCATGATCTATTACCTTTTCGATTCCATGATGTGCTAACTTTTGTGAGCAGATACACACTGAAATTTGTGTACATGTATAAAAAAAAGGTTGAAATTCACAAACTAGGTGTACATGTATAAAAAATGTATAAAAAAAATTCACAAACTGAAATTTTTGATTCTAGTAAAAATGTATAAAAAATTCACAAACTAGGTTGAAATGTCTCAAATTCCTAGCATTCATTTAGAAAAAAGTAACACAGTTATTCCATTTCTCTGTGTACCCTGTGATTGTAGAAAGACTGGACCATGAATGCTGAAAAATATAAGTTTCTAATTTCTTCATGAAAGACTGTACACATAGTTGGAGCAAAAATAATGAAATAAGTAAAACAAAAAAGAGTGCAAATAATAGCATTGCAAAAGTGAGCTCAGGTGAGTTGATATCATGATATGCCAAACAAAAAACATTCCCATGGGTCATATATACAAGGGAAATATAGAGGGGAAAATGAAGGGTATGAAAGAGGGGAACTCTCACTATTCACTAACCCCAAAGAGAGCGAACAACATCAGACTAATGAACATTGTCCAAAATCTTTCACTTTCAATTAGTTCTAGGCTTCTAGCAAAGGATGCTCTTAAAACCACTAAAGCCACACATGTAATTCAAATATGCTTGCGGACAGCAATCAGCTTCGTGGACTAGGGCCTAACATTAATGTATAGCATTCCAAAGGTGATATCTCACTTTAAAAAGTAAATAGACTTGATTATCACCACCAATGTAAGTTCACCAAATCATCCCAGGAAACTTCAAACACGTTATATACAAACATTAAGAATTATGCATTCCAGTGGCAGAGTTGATTAAGAGTGTCATTAACTTAACAATCAAACCCAACAGGTACAAAGATAACAAGTTCCCAACATCTGCCGCATTAAAAATCCAATTATTCGATGCAACTGACCAAATGCAATAAAAGATTACACTAGCAAACTTTTTCCTTTCTGAATATAATTATAGAAAGCCTCTAATAACAATTTTTGTGATGGCCACAAAGAATCAGAACATATCTGTTAAGGCCCTAATAATGATGCTGTGGGACTTTTCCCAACAAGGTCATGCATAAGTCATTGCCATTAATTCCCAAGGCACAATAATGTTTTACATGTAGATAAACTTCAGTCATATATAGTAAAAAATCACAGAACTTTGCTCTCATGTACCAATGTTTGAGGATGTCAAACTAGAACATGCAGAAAAAAGCAGCCGAGCACAAAATAATGCAGATATATGCACACCACTGAAGATAGCCCCTGAACACAAACCAGCAATACTGTCTGATAAAGCGCTGCTCGCTGCCGATCGAGCACCTACTATAGTTAACAAATCTCCTCTTACAGCTAGTTTGCAGCATATAACAACTGTGAAATTCGGATAATAATAGAAATATTTGCAATGAGCCAAGTGGTTCATCAAGTAAGATCCACAGGGCACGTCAATGCTGCCACCTCTTCTACTTCCTCCCTCCCACAACCAAAAACCAAACCCAACCCCTGCCCCAACGGAGACACACACAAAAGAAAAAAGAAAGCCTTTTCACAAGTTCCCATGTGACTTTATGCACTATGGCGACTACCACATGACAGACTCCTTAAAATCTAATCATTCCAAAACGTCCTTCAAACCAAATCTGACTTTTCTGCAAAGGTGAGCTCGCCAATACATTAAGAGCTGTATTACTAACCTCGTGCCAAATGCCATAGGATGATCCAATTCAGATTTATCAATCAATAACAAACTACAACCAAAAAAAAAAAAAAAGGAAAAAGAAAAAGGAAAAGCACAACGAGCAAATACGCATGTTGCGGTTCAGGTAACAGTAAACAAACTGGGGCATCTTTGATATGAAGTTTACAAAACATGAACTTGTACCTTCGGCTGGTATTGTTCAGCTGAGACTTCCGCCTGGACTGACACTGAAGGAATTCTATGAACAGGAACCTGGAAAGACGCATAGTTTCCAGCAGCCGCAGCTACTTCCACTGGAGCTTTCATCTCCGGTGTGGTGGTGAAGTAATCAGAAGCCATAATCTTGTTCAGCCTCTCCCTCAGTTCCGCATCTGCGAAATCAACAAAACAAAAACTTTCAGTGAAAATACTCATACAATAAACAATACAATACCAAGGCCGAACATAAATGAATAAATAAAGCAATTACAAGAAGCGTTAGCATTGGGCTCAATTGGCTGGTCGGAATTAGCAAGCCACAACTTGGCACGCTCGATGCACCGTTGCAACGCATTCCTATGAGATAAGTTGGAATCAACAGGGCGCGAAATCAACAACCCGCCAAGCTTCGAAATCATGTCCAAATCCCTTTCCCCAAGCAGATCCGTAGCATCATCAGTTACATAATCATAAGTCAAGCAGCAACCTCTCTCGTGCGTACGAGTCAACATCGTGGCAGTGAAGTCATTCTGTGACTTCACGTCGAACAACGAACCGAAATACAATAAATTCAACAGATCCTCCACCATAGAACCACCGTCACCGCGAGTATCTTCATCAGAGTCGCAATCGGTTTTCTCGCTATCATCCTTATCCGGAATAGCATTATTGGAGACGAACGATTGTTGCTGGTGACGTTGGATGGCGAGAGCGATTTCTTCAGAGACCGCGGTAGCGAGAGGCTGGCGAAGCTTCTCGAGCTCTTCAATAGCGGCGCAAACGGATGGCTTAGAACGAAGAACGTCTTCTTGTTCTTTATTGATAGGCTTGCCTTGGGAGATGGCCTCTTCCATCTGGAGAATTCGGTTGTACTTCTTGCGGAGAGCACGGAGGCGCTTGTTGATAAAGCTAAGGACGGGTCCGTCTGTCGCTTCTGAGGCAGCAGTGGCCGCCATTTGTTTGAGAGGTTTTTTGAATTATAGGAAAAGCACCACCGCCGGTGGTGGTGGAGGAGGCGGCGAAGGTTTTGAGGGTTTTGGGAGGTTAACGGAGGGAAGAGGAAGTGGCGAGGGGAGACTTTACTAATAATTTATAGCGTAGAGAGAGAGAGAGAGAGCGAGAGAGAGAGAGAGGGAGCGTAAAAGGAAGGCCTAAAAATTATTAGCATGGATTAATATGGGCAGCGTGAATAGATATCCAATGGGATTGGTGGCGGGTCAACTTATTTTGACCCGAAGATGCCCATCAAAGTATTATTATTATTACTATTAAGTAGAAATGTTTGATCCATCTAATTATTATTAATAAGCAGATATGTTTGATTACTTAGGTTCATCTCTTTCGAACTTGACATTTATTTGATATTATTTTTCATCATTTTAAAGTTTCAAACCTCAATTTTTATTGGACTAATTGATTTGATAGTGTGATAGAGCAAAGAGAATATCAAACGTGCTAAGTGCGTGGGTATATACATGCTCCTGTAACAGAAAGGATCTCCATTTCCCGGTCGCACTCATGTCAGTGAAGAGAGAGAGAGAGAGAGAGAGAGAGAGAGAGAGAGAGAGACTAAAAGCCCCTTACTGCATCATAGTACATGGAACCTTTATTATGATAATATTATTATATGAAGTGGATTCAATTACATTTAACAGCCTTCCATAAAGAAGCCTCTCATTTTTACAAACATTTCTGCAGTTCAAAACCAAAACTTCCCTGCACCTAAAGAAATGAAAGCCTCTTCTTCAAGAAAATTGGCAATGCTGGATCGTTCTGAAGTTATTTATAATTGCCTCTGCAAAAATGATAACTTCCCTTTAAAATCTGTTACGAATTTCCTTCCCATTACTGGTTTCCTGCATACTGCATCTACAAATAAATCCGGTGAGGTAAACATTCCGCAGTGCTGAGAATATTTCAAGCTGATCACCAGAGTCTAATTTGTAGTTGCTTCATTCTGCAATTTCATTACATTTAAAATTCTATTTCTTCTGGAAAACTAGCTGTTCCAGAGTATACATATTGCATTTCCTCCTTCCACGTCTGCAAAACAGAAAACTGTTAGCTTGGAGAACTAAGACACATATCATACGGAGTTGCATAAAGACTTGCCTCGTGTCGAAAGGCGATCCTCATATGGGGTACATTTGTCTTGTGAATATCGTTTCCTTCTGGACCTCTCAAAAAATATTTGCTACCAAGCCAATGCAACTGCAAGAGGAACCCATATATAAAGAACATGTAAACCTTCTTCATAAATACCATGTTTCCCATCCTCATGAAAAAAAAAATTGTAATACTTTCAGATCCTATGTTTCCTAGATCTATGTTCATCGGGCAAGTGTACTGAAATTTAGACATCATAACTATATCATCTTCCTTTTGACATTTGATCAAATAACATAATTATTGATTAGAAAATGTAAATTAATAAATATGGTGCATGTATTTGCATGCCTGCAGCATTAATAAATTTCCTCACCTTTGCCAGATGTGAGAATCCAGATTGATAAACAGAATTTCTTGCTATCTCACACAAGTCACATGAACTGAGCTTCCAAACCTATAGAAGGGCCGAATTTCTTTAAGACACATCACTATGTCACAATAATAAATGAAAATAAATAAAGATAACCATACCTTTGCTGCAATGCTATACTCCTCCACCAGCGCTTCCCTTGTTAAATGAATTTGCAAAGGATCATCAGAGGAGAGTGAAACATTCAGGCCACGCTGGAAGAAGACAGGAAATGGATTTCGATGATAATCCAGGAAAAGCGAATTGTTGCTCAAAGGTGACATGGCCAATCCAATCTGATAATGAAAGGAAAAGTTGCTAATTAGTAAACCATTTAGCTGTATCTGGACAGACAAAAAAAATGTCAGATGCACCTCTAATCTTGTAATTCAACAAGGTGAAGCACTCCTCAAAGCTCACTCATTGACATAAGGTGCATAAAGAGAAAGATTATAGCCCTTTTTGGTCCCACTGAAACGAGACTTCAGGAGGGAAGGTCTTGGAGACAGTATCATTCAATATTTTAATGTGAAGTGGCTACTCTCAAGACCTGAACTTGCACCCTGGCAGTTACAAGCTCATGAATTTCACCAAGACACCAAGCAATGGCCTCATAAGCATAAATGTATTGCATAAAGTATTCTAATTTCATGCTGTTCAAGTTCCTTAAGTGGCAAGGATAGATTCTCCATATGATGTTGGCTGAGAGACAGTTCTCTTCCACCAAAACAATGAAGATCATTGCATGTCTCCAGCTTGTACCCTTGTGTAAAACTCAATCTTTTACTGTTATCCCAATTAAACATGGAATGCCAGGGGATGTAAAGCAAACCTGAGCAAGGTAATACAGATATTGCAAAACAGGAGACTTTCGCAAGTTGATCCCATGAGATATGTTATGGCATAGAAGAAATGCGGCAGCCAAATGGTCAATATCACCAGCCTGCACAGATTTTGTTAGTATCAGCAGCGGCTCAGAAATCTTAAGTCTAAAATAGACATCAAGAATGGGGAGAAAAGAAAACCTCTCCACAATGCGGCCGGAATTTTATGGTCGGCAATCCTTTAGATTCACGAAGCTGGAAACAAAAGAAGAAATGTAAGTCCATTCAAACATGATTCAGCATAGTACACAGTCTCCATTTTAGTTTTTCCCCATTTTTTTTTAAAATAAGTAAAGGAAATGGAAAACAAGAATAATTAAACTAATTTCAATACAGCAATTCAAAAAAAAAAAAAAAAAATATTGCAATGATTTATTGCATAATGGTCAATGAAGATTCATTTTGTACAATTTAAATCAAACACTCAGGTGACTGTCTTCATAAATCAATTCATTTGTTTTTAATTTACACTTTTTCTGAGGATCAAAATTAATCAGGGGCGGAGGGAGGGGGGACTGGGAGGCGCCCCCCCCCCCCCCCCCCCAACAACAAAAAAAAAAACTCCAGAATTTGTTTTAAGCTTGCCTTAAATTTTAGTACAAAAAAATTTTTTCTTCACTTTGGTCCTCCTAATTTTTGAAAAATTTATTTTGGCCTCCCCAAATTCTAAAGTCTAGCTCCGCCCCTGAAATTAATCATATCTCTCTATATTCAGGAAATCATCAGATAAAATTTATGTGCAACATGCACCAGTCACAACACAGTGATTGAAAAATCACTCAGTTGAGGGAGGCCCTATAATTTTGTGCTAAGATCAACATTGTCACACAAAATCACTTGACAACTGAAAAAACACCTCAATGATAGACAGCAATATTAAAAGGAAACAAGCAGGTAATAAAAACCTTATTAAGAGTATAAAAGTTTGCATAGCAGTAATAAGCATAATAAGAGTAAGCTGGATTGAACTCGTTGGTCCATTCAGCTGGTTTTGGCATGTGCTTAGTTGGACGCCTTTCTGGTCTACTTTCATCATCAACAATATCTAATCCCACAACCTGCACCAGTGAAAAAATTAGTATTTAATTATGTTTCCTTTTCATGTATTCTCTACCATATCAGTATATTAGGACACAGGCATTTTGCTGATTGATATTGTTTTTCCGTGTCTCTGTGTCTGCCCATAAAAATGGCAAAGGTGGAGGCTGCAAATATTTGTGAGTTACAGGTATAGCACAGCAGAGATTAAACAAATCCATTTTATTCATCGGACTACATTTGAAGAACAATAACTAGCCAACCATATCAATTACAATCTACATAATACCAACTATCAAATTGCAATAAATACATAAAAATTCAAGTAAAAATAATTTTACAAATAAACGCACCTGCATTAGGAACACATGTAGTTGGGGATGAGAGCTTGGGTTGATTGTGACTTCAAACAGTGGAATGAAAACATTATCAAGAATATTCTGAAAAGATTTAACTGTTCCCATTTGCTTATACACATTGTATAGCCGTGGAAGCTGCAAATTTTAAAATTATTTTTAATATAAAGAAAAAGGAAAAAAAAAATGTAGATAAAGGTGCAAAGCAAGAAAATTTTACAGCCAGACAACCTATGAGAATCAAGGACATAGAACAGCTGACACTAAAAGGTCGCTAGGAATTCATATTGCAAAAGAGTCTCTTTCTTCTTGTTTTTTCATCTTAGAAGTTAACAAGTGTCTTAAAAGTAGCGCTCAAGAAGTTCCTCAACGTCCAAGATTTGGAGTAATGCAAAAAAATTCTTTTAATGAAAAGTCAAATAGTCAATATTACATATTGTGGATTTGATAACTGATAAAACCTATTAATTGTTGATTGTTGTGTCTCAATTGTATTCAAAGAATAAATACTACATTTTAGTCGTACATGGAGAAAAGAAAGAAAGCTCAATCAAAATCCTATCTTGATAGGGATTCAGCTTACTACTGGACAAGTAAAGCAAATTACAATGAAGTTAGCAGAAAGAAGATGAAGAAAACACGGACAGAAATTGAGAGAATTATTTTATCAAGTGCAAAAACTTCAAACTTGAATATACAAGATAAAGATAAGCTATTGAGGCCCTTTGAATTGGTAATATAAGACAAAGGCTTTTTACATATATGTACAATTCCTTGACTAGAATTTGCGTAGCTAACGATAGGGGTGGCATCCTATCAATTGAATGGACAACTATACACATAAAAGTGCAGTTACCAGAGAAGAAGACCGATGCATGGCAATTTACCTGGATTAACCAAACAGCATTCTCACTATAAATTGAGTTGTTAATGAACCAACTCGCCAGCTGGTCCCATTCACTTTGTTTCCTTCCATATATGGAAACCCTGTACTCAGCCATCTGAAACATTGTAGGATTAGAAAATATGAAACCCAAAAAAAAAAAAAAAAGTCATTTCACATAAGTTGGAGACAATAACTTGAATTTCACCTGTATTATGCTAAAGAGAATCCTCATGAAAATATAAGTGAGATCAAAACAGTCTAATATTGAGATGATTTTATGTTTTTCTTCATATTCTTACAATGGGAGAATGAGTTTTCTACTCTTCACAAATATTCTCAAATATAAGAGGAAGAAAAATCGCTTTCCTGGCCTTTCAAAGCAAAGCTACAGAGACAACACATGTATGTATTATCCTTGAACATGAATACCAATGCAAGTTCGTGGGGTGTAATGAAAAAAATAAAAACCTGGTATTTGCTTGCTTCAAGATCTGATAGAACTTCTTTTGTTACTTCTGCCAAGAAGCGTCCTGTGATAATTCAATTAAAAACCAGCATAGCATTATATTTCTTCACCCTATATAATCTGATAGTACACAGATATTCACTTAAACATCAAATAAATATAAATGAAAGGGAGACAATAAAATCCATCGGTTATAGATATACTTGACATTTATATTGGCACAAAGGTCCAACAAGAAGATAAAGATATGAAGGGACAACAGAAGTAGAACGATAAATGATATTTCTCAAACTTCTGCAATCAATGCTATCTTTCTTTCATACTTTTCTGAGAAAATATTTTCTGATGTTTTGGGCACCAAAAAAGAAAAATTATTCCCCAGTCAAAGGAAAAACTAAGCCATTTACCAAAAAAGTAAATCGCTATCTTAAAAATATGAAAGTCATTACAGACTTTGACAAACTTAAAGAAAGGAAAGAACCTACGAGAGAATCACATAGACATGTAACACTAGTTAAGTGACCATCTACAACTGCTGTTCTCGCAGGTTAGCACTGTCAATGGCAAATTGCTCACAACCATCTAACCTTTTCTACTGTAATCTTTTCATTTTGGACTACAAATGAAAACATTCAGAGTCCTTATAGGTCCACTTATTTTAATGTTTTCCTTGTTCATTCAAAGAACAATATTTTTTGAGTGCATTCCTATCATTAAATATATTTTCTAGTTATCTTTAGCATCAGAAGTTTACAGCCAAAAGAAAAAAAAAATAAATAAATAATGCATCTAATTAGAAAATCTTTTTTTCCACAAAATATTTTTTCCAGACAAATCATTTCTGCAGGAAGAAAAAAAAAGCTTAAGATTAAGATGATATCAATCCTTCAAAACTTATGCAGGCACTATAATACTAACCTTGGATAAGATTATCCTGCTTTAAAAAAATCTCCCGGAGTCTACTTTGTCCACAAGGATTGTACTTAAGATTGAATTTATCGAATCTATGAAAGGTACTCTTATCAGCATGAACATCCAGCAAATCAACATTCAAATCATACCTGAAGTGCACCACTCAAATAGTTAGGAAATCAACTGAACAATTCCCGGCAAGGAGAGATAAAGAGAACAGTGCTTATCCATACCCAGTCAAGTCCAAACTCTCAAAAACTTCCTTTAGAGTCATGTATTTTCCATCTCTGAATATAACAACCTGCAATATACGCCATACCAAGAACATAAAATAGTTATTAACAAAGCAAGTGAAAATAACAAAATTTCCAATGAAACTAAAGCAATTGACAAATAGAAAAAGTTCAGTGAGAAATAAAAATATACATACCTCATCAGGTTCCTTCCTTAGCTTTGACTTGATGAAGCGCAGCAGATGCTTCTGGTTCATGCAAGCAGAATGATGCACATGTGTATCAACTTTTCTGATATTGTAGAAATCGCGATGTGGTGCACTCTTCTGAGCCAGGAACTCCCTGTCTGCATTCACTAACAGATGAAGGCGAAACTTCTGTATAGTGTTGAGGTATAAGTTACAAGCAGAATCCAAGCAATTAAAACATTAAACCAAAACAAAGTTTGAAGAGAATTACCTCCTCAAGAAATCGTAATCTGTGATGGCAAGCAGTGCGAACATTTCCAATAGATATGATTTTTAAAAGGTGATGCATATCAGTAAAGAAGGTTGTCGCACTAGCAACAGGGAAAAGTTCTACAGTATCTGAATAAAAAATCAAAAACTTTGATTATTGACATGATCAAAAAAAAAAAAATCTAAGAAAATCACAGCTTTAATAACTATCAAAAGAGATTATTACACTGTCTTCTAACAGCTTGATATTTAATAACGGCCCAAAAAGAGTTACACATAAAACACATTCAGGTTCTCCATAGCATTTAATTTCCATCTACATATAATGACCTATGTCTTCGACATGATTATATTCTACTACACATCAATTTTTATTTTTCTCCTCTGTAGCTCAACCATGCAGCTTTCATCCTTTATTTATGCTACATAGGTACCAAATTTCTTTCCTGGGAAGCAATTTTAGAGAGAGAGATACTATGCCAACTAATCTAAGGGGTCTAGTAGGCCAAATTCAAGATCATTACGAGAAGAATTATGTCAATAAAGCACCAGTGTGAAACATGATCGGGCAATTCATTGTCAAGAGTTTAATAACTTAAATTTGCTCCATTAATATGACAGAAATTCCAAAAGAGAGTTCAGATTGAACATATTTGAAACTGTACACTTCTTGCACTTGGTACAAGTATTTGATAACAGTAAGCATCCAGGTGTCAGCTCACCTATTTTGCCAATTTCATATATTACCTTCACGAATTTATAGTGTCAAATTATCATACCTATGTCTGAGCATCCTAATCAACAGAGTACATGAGGGTAAGATGAAGTATCAAAGCTCTAAGCACAGATGCATGGGTCAAAACTAAGATGTGATTGACATAAAAATTCATTTTATTTTTGACAAAACATTTCATCAAGCCATCTCCAAACTTTGCTGAATTCATTTTACAATAATAAATATAGAAGGATAGGCAATGATTGAATATCTGAATTCACACAAACTGCATGCAATGGCTTAATATTTGGTCTGGCAAGTTTTAACAACTATAAATTACTAAAGATTAATGCTATTGCTCCTAATACTGACCGTTTTCACTTGCATACACATGTACAACTCCATCTTCCATCTTGAAGTGATGCTGCCCAAGAATTTTTAAAAATATAAATAAATGAGAAAAGCTTAATGATAATAAAAGAATTGTTTCACCTGATCATATGGATCTTAAAATGAAATGAAAATTCTTGTGCAACAAAAAGTTATCTGCATGAGAACTTCACATTGATAAAAAGAAAATAACTTACTGCAGTTGCCGGGACAGGTTCAAAGTGAAATGGATTAGATTTCCGCGCTGGTGTACCAGGTTCAGCGACAGGTAGCTTCTTCCACGGTGCAACCTCTTCCCTGTAAATGTACCTATTCCGCAAATCCAAGCTTTCACGGATCATCTTACGTACTTCTTCCTCTTCTACATTTACTGACTCTGATGAAAAGGTTTGTCAGAAAGAGAGAATGTGATTGACTGTCACATATTGCACCTTATATTCAAATTTGAAATGAATTCATTAAAAGAAGCACAGAGAGCCAACTTAGATTGATTATGTCAACTAGTTGATAATTCAATAACATTTATTACTTTTCAAATCAAATTAGGAAGTGGTCATCAGTATCATATATCCATGGTAATAATACACAAGTGAAAAAAAAAAAAAAAAAAAAGAGGGGGGGGAACCTTATCAAAGACAAAGAGCTCAGGGAAGGACCAGAGATTTGAGATACCGTGCATTAGAGTTCTTGGAGGTAAAATTGTGGTGGCAAGAGCAAGATTATTCCCCACTTGATGCATTGAAGCTGTATCTACCTTTCTGCCTATTGGATCAGTGCCAATTGTCAGATCACCTCTAGCATCTCCAATATTCTGATGTTGGATGCTGTTTGCACTGTCACCTCCAATTGGAAGAACAACAGAGTCTTGAGCCTTTGAATCAGCATCCTGCAAACACACTTGCAACATCTCAGATTGATTTTAATCGCTTTGTTTGAGTTATTTGGGAAACTAACATAGCTCTTACAACGAGTAATAGCAAATTAAAAAGCAAAGAAAATGATGCAGCAATTAAATGGTCTTAACTTTATCACTGCTCGTCCCAGAGAAAAGTTCTGCTGATAGGACCAGAAAACTGTTCCTTTCTAAGTGCATAACAAAGAACCAGGGAATCACCATCTATTGCCAATAGCATCTATAACCAAACTTGCATGCAGTTACATCATATGTTTAGTAAAGTGAATATTAGGCAGCAGGAGCTAATTATATTATATACAAATAAAAGTAAGTATCAAAGCTAAATCTGAAATTACATACGTTTACGTAATCAGCAGAAGGATCCATATTCACATTACTGAAGAAAACGTCATCCTCTGTGCCAAACTCTGTTTCTTCTTCGTCAGAATCACCCATACTGTCAAAGGCATTGCCACCTGGAGACCTTGGAGTATTTAGCCTGCCAAGAGAAGCCATTCTTGTAATAGAACTACAGTAGTTAACAGAGTTATTCTGTCCTGCAAAAAAACAGAGAGCAAAAAAACTTAGTGTCCCAAAGAGAAAGGGCAACAAAGCCGGTTCCCATTTCCTGATTTATTCTAATATATTGCGGAAAGCACAACAAAAAAGATACAACTAGACCAGACAGTTTCAAGACTTACCATCTCTTTGAGATAGTCGCAGAGGCGGGAGTCCCGAGGGAACGAAATTAAGCCTATCTCCCTGACTCTGATCAAACTTCACATCTTCGTCGAACCAATCGTTATTCAACACCACATTAGGCATCGAGCGTGATATCTTATAACTGCGAAGAACATTCTTATCCTCCAACGACCTGGATGAACTCCGGGCCCGGATTTTCCTCCCCACAGCTATCTCTCCACCTGCTCCGTTCGCATCGTCATAATGTCTACTCCCCTCCTCCTCCTCGTCAGAATCCTCTTCGTCAGTAACAACAGATTGATTTCTCGAACTTTTAGGGGAACTAAGGCGAAGTTCGATCAGACGATCGAGAATTTGATCGACGGTACGCTTGTGAATATAAAAGGCAGAGATTGCCATCAATGAAGCTCCAACGAGAGCTGCCATGGCAAGGTGTAGAGACGACGATGGCGAATCCATGGTAGATCGAGAACGCCGTTTTCAAGTGGAGTAAGATGAAAATGGAACCCTAATTTTCCCCGCCAGTGAATGAGACGAGCTTCAGCGACAAGGGTGTAACTGTAAATAAAGGAAAAGTCTAGGTTTTGCTTTTTCGAAGATGAAAATGGCTTTTCGGGTGTTTCGGGAGAAGAAGGAAGTGAAAGATTGGGCAACTGAATGAAGTGCACGGCTTTGGAAGTTGTTGGATACACGTGGAAATCACGTGCTATCTTATGGTTGCTTTCGGGATTGGGTAATACTACTGCTTAAGCTTTGGTATTTAGGGCTGGACTGGGCTCAAATTGGCCCATGTTGTTGGGTAAAATTTTAGGTTCTGAAACAAAAGAATCCAAAAATGTTTAGAACATTTAACATATTGGGCTCGAGACATAACCCGTTGTCTTTTCTTCGTAAATTGAATTATCAAATTAATTTCTTAGAAATTGATAACCACAAATTATCATTGCACTTGAATGCTTGTCACTTTTAAATGGATAGACAAAGAAGGAAAAGGTTATAAGTTTTGTTACGAAATCAAATGAATTGTTGAAAACATCTTCCATAAGAAATATTTTAAGATAAAGATTATAAGTCTTGTAATCAAATTAAATTAATTTTGGAAAAATTACAAAATAAGGGGTCAAAATTTAAAATCATTATTGTTGGAAAGATTTTATTCAAATATCACTTTGTTCGAGCTCGTTCCGCATGGTGTAATTAATTTCAACAAAAATTGAAATTACACTAGACAAATTTTCAATTTGGCAATTTCATCATTGTCAAATGAAAGCTTATTGGTCAAATTAAAACTAGTGGAGAAATGTTTTTAAGATTTCCAATAATTGATGGTCTCCAAATACATAATTAGCCCACTATGTCATATCCTTTAAGGAAAGTGTTCTTGATTTTTTGTTTTTTAAAACCCGTGAAAAAAATTGTTTGAAATTTCAATTTTTTTTAACAAACGGCCTTTTACATAGCTTTCAGCGTTCTATTAAGTCAATTAAAACACTACCTCTATAATTTATAGTACTTGGTAACGTAGTTTTTATGCTAATATTTAAAGTTTAAAGAAATCATTATGACTTTTAACGTTTGATAGGAAATAAGATAATTAACAACTACTAAAATAGTTAATTTTATTGAGAAATCTTGTTTTTAAGAGAATAATTGAAAATCAAATTCAATTAATTATGAAATAATAGATTGACTCTAAATAAATAATAATAATAATAAATAAATAAAAAACAAATAACAGTGGCAGTATGCTTATCTCCAGGTACAATGATTAAATTGATGACCAATAATGGAAACTCCAACAGAGAATAACATTTGCGTCTTTCTTGATTTAAAGAGCCCATTGACTGTAACAACAATATGATATCATCATCAATTGCTACACCCACAATCACTATATCTCTCAAGCGTGCATTTCCAAATACCATATCCACTGCAGTCAAATAATTGATTGCTTTTGGTACATCAAATTTGAAAAGAATAATGATTTTAATGGTTGAAATTCAATAGTTTAATGGTTTTCGCTGAATAGCCTAAACTTGGTAACTCAGGGCCAATAAATACTTGTAGGGTTAATCATTATAATTTAGATTCATGAATTCGATTTTCTGTAATGCAAATTGAAGAGCAAGCAATAATTAATCGGATTTACTGTGGACCGTTAAAACGGATATAAACCTAAACACATCGTGAAAGTATCTAAAAAAAATGGCTGTGGCTCAATATTTATATATTTTTTACATTTTTAATGGAATATTTTGACATCAGATGTCTAATAAATTGAAATTAGTGAAATATTTTATTTCAATACATCAAATCGGAAAAAGAATGGTGATTTTAGTGGTTGAGATCTAATAATTCAATGGTTGTCACACATATTTATATAATATACCCTTTACATTTTCGTAGAATATTCTAATATCTAATATCTATTTTATAAGTATATAAATTAAAATTGGTGAAATGTATTGAATTGGAAGAAATTTTTGCTTTGAAAGACAAGAAGATAATGGATCAACCACAAAAATACATAATATGCAGATGCTATGATAGTGGCAGTTTGTTCTTATATGTAATGAATTTTCAATTTAAGGATGATCCTAAGTGGGTCTAATGTAAGTGATATGTATGAAAATGGAGTCTAGTGAGGGCGTAGAGGTGGAGTCTACCTCTGAAATGGAGTTTTAGAGGTAGAATTCAGATTGGCTTTGAAAAGGAATCTTTCTACATTTCCAATCAAACTACTATTAAACAAGTGTACTAAGAAACTCCACATGTAAAGTGTGTAAAGACAATAATTGATAGGTATATATATTTTTCAATAAATATATATTCCTTTTGTTACTCTCAAACTGTCAATTTTTTTTTTTCTACTTTTACTGTTATTTTTAGAATTTAACAAGGAGTTTATTCTATTTTTACCCCCTTTGTTTTTTTACCAACTCCCACTAACACAAGAAAAATTGGGTTTTAGAAAGGAAGAAAATATGTTGAGGTGACCTGAAATGCAAATTTTATACAATTAAGATAAATTAATTATTATTATTATGCGATGAAGAAAGAAGCTGAATGTTAACTGTTTGAATAACCTATGCGGAGAAATAGTATAGTAATTTACCCACTGGGCTATCTTTTTGAGTTATAATTTCGTATATGTTAAAAATAGTAAAAACATATTGAATACATGCATACACGGTAAGATTTTAAATAGTTGGAGGGTTGTTTTCATCTTTTAAAAAGGAACAGACAAGAAAAATAATTATGTATTTTAGATTGATAAGTACAGAA
The DNA here is from genome assembly GCF_041381405.1 of Jatropha curcas. Classification (NCBI taxonomy): domain Eukaryota; kingdom Viridiplantae; phylum Streptophyta; class Magnoliopsida; order Malpighiales; family Euphorbiaceae; genus Jatropha; species Jatropha curcas. Next base: position 23,975,025 of record NC_143155.1, read on the forward strand.
AGTGGTAAATATTTTAACTTTATTATGTGTATATGTCTGTCTTTTAATGGAGCAAAGCTTGTTTTGATGCTTGATTACAAAAGAAACCTACAAGCAACAAAGAGAAATGAATGGAATAATTATTAATTTCAAAAGTTCAAATTAGTTGCATATAAATAAATATGTAAGCAATGAGCTATTGTTCTTTTTTGATTAAGAAAGATACATAAATGCCGTTTCAATTTCAAATATGTCTTTTTGAAGTAAAAACAAAGACGTTTACACATATTTGATATACTTGTCTTGCCTTATTAGCAAAAATTGAATAATAAGATATTTAGAAAGCAAAAATGAATTTATCGTGTCGGGATCTTTTATTAGATTTATTTGCTTGGAATATGAGTTCTATAAATAATAGACATAGTATTTTGATTTTTTTTTTTTTTTTTTTTTTAGAAAAAATGAGAAACTACGAAGAAATGCACTTTCTAGAATGAGCTACCCCAGCAATATCATAAAGTGACCATTGACGGAGACGATGACGAGAAGCTCTCGTAATATGCATTCTCATAATAAAATAAGAAATAAAATTCGCCAACCAATCGTTATCGGAAGTAGCTTCCCTAAATGTACGAGAGACAAACATAATTTAATTAAGCGGCAAATAATTTTGAATTGAAAAAACTGAAAGACAAATAAAAGCAAGAATCATAAAATTACCATAAACAAGTTGGACTGTAAGGAAATTATCACTTTCAACATGAATGCGTGAAAAACCTACTGAATGAGAAAGTTTAATTCCATTAAATATAACTCATTGTTCAGTTAAAATGCTAAACGCTAAATATAAGTCATAGTTTCCGTTTACCATGAATGATCAATCAAACTTGTAAAAGTTGGGGTTGCAAGTTACAACATCCCTATCAGCTACTCACTGTCATATACAATAAGTTTGCATGCTGAGCTTAATCTTTATCACGTTTAGAACCAAATCTCTCCAAAGCCAAAAATATACTAACACGTCATGTTTCCGTCCCAGTCGAAGATTGGACATTTAACAGTGTTATAAAGTTTAAAATTCAAACAGAAAAGAAGAAAATCAACATCCACCCACCACAATATTATTTACTAGGTTTAATTTACAGATTAATTAAATGAAATAATAATAAGCCTTTCAAAAAAAAAAAAAAAGAAATAATAATAAGTGAAAATGAGACGACAGGCAATCCTGACATGATTGTTCCGGTACATACAAATAATATATATAAATATATAATTCATTGTCACCGGTTAAACTTTCAATTACTACGTTCATGATTTGAGGATTTTATTTTATATTCTAAAATAATTTTGAGATTTTATTTCTTAATATAAATGAAAAATATTAATGTTTTTTTTTTTTTTTGTTTTATCATAAATTTCGTTATGGAAAATTTAATATAATAGAAAACAGACAATGCTTAAAAGATTAGAAATAGAAAATACTTATTTTTATAAAAAATTATTAATCTCTACAAGTCATCCATGTGGAATTCCAAGACACCACACGCTACACATTCTATTATATCATTAAAAGAACAGAAAAATCATAAGCAATGCATTAATTTTGAATATTCAAATTAATTATGCATTCAGTTACACCAAATTGAGCTGAACATAAGACACATATGCCCTTGTCTCACACAACTCTGATTCATATCAAAATAGTCAACAAAAGATAACTAAAACTACAATCTTTATTTTCTTTTATTTCCTCCACTTCTTAATTTATCTACATATAAAATACAATAAATCTGAAACTTAAGCAGAAATTTTATTGCTCAAACTTAGCTCCACATCATTATTTTCTAATTCTACAGCACTACGATTGCTTTTGTAGCTATACCGGCGAGCACAAAACAGAAAATAAAAGAAATTTAAAATTCCCATTCCCGCTAAAAGAAAATAGAAATTATCTAACTTCCCTTTATTTAAATCATTGGTTAACCAATCCGGATGGTTTCGAGTTCGAGTCACTTTATGCACTATCGTGATGACCAAACTACTAACGTAGCTCGCACCAGCAATAGAGCAAAAGAATAGGGAATTAGCTATGCTTCTCATATTTTCAGGAAACTCCTTGTTGTAAAATTCAATCTGTCCAATGAAGTTGAAAGCTTCACAGAACCCCATTAGCACAAGCTGAGGAGCTAACCACATGACTGATATGGGTGCACCGTTCGGATGCAAAATGGCTGCAGCCCTTCTTTCCCTTTCAACCAAACCAGCCACCACCATTGACAAAAGAGAGAAAATAATTCCAATTCCAATTCTTTGGAGAAGTGTAATCCCTCCTTCATGCTTAGTGATTTTTCTAAGAGCTGGTACTAATATTCTGTCGTAAATTGGAAGCCAAATAGCAATTGTTATCATAGAAATAACACCCATTGAACCTGCAGGGATTTGAAAATTGGATCCAAGGTGTCTATCCATTTTCATAGCTTGTATTACTGTAAATGTTCCTTGTTGTGATACTGAAGTGAAGCTAATAATACCTGTAGCCCACACTGGTCCAATTTTTAACACAGATTTCAGTTCTTCTACTTGTTGGACACTGCTTAGCCTCCATTGATTTGCACATGAACCGTCAGGGTTTAGGTCATTTTTCTCTATCACAGCTGCCTTGTTTAAGAACCTATAGAAATGGAGGAAAATGGATAAACCAAATTCAGTACTTTAAGAACAGTATTTAAATAAAAAATTCTTTTTTTTTTTTTTGGAAAACATTATTAAAATTTATTCATTTTCTTTAATTAAATTTTAATTATGGGGAAAAACAGATTTAGAGGAAACAATAAAATATTATTGAGATATTGTCATTATATTATATATTGTATGGAGTATATTTAATGAAGTTTCGCTTCAAATTTAATGGATGATAAAGCCATCGAAAGTATTTATTTCTGTCCCCCACATTCAATCTCACAAATCTCAAGGCATACATAAGACGATTTACATGATAAAGACAATTTTTCAAGGAAAAGTTACCATGAAGTCCCTGAAGTTTGACCAAAATTACTATTTCATCCTTATTATTTGGAAAATTTGTTGTAATAAAGTCCCTGATCCTGAGCTTTAATCATGTTAAACTAGTACTTAATTCTGTCATTTTTGTCACCAGATAATAGTTCAATATTAAATAGTAACAATATATTAAACAATAAGGAGGAAATATTAATTTCAGTCAAACCTCATGATCTTTATAATCATTTATCCTATTTTTTAATTACTCCCACCCTTCATTTTTATGTATAATTTAATTAATTAATTAATACTCCAATTTTCTCAAGATTACATAATATATATCAGAAATTACTCTTAGAAAATGAGTCGGAGAAAGTATTACCTGAATTGATTGGTGAGAGGGAGCTTGGACAATTCATTAACCTTTGTTGGAGGGTCATAGAATACCCTACAGCCAATCTCTCCCTCGTCAGGAAGCTGAAGCCCGCGTTTTCTATAAGCAGCAACAAAAACTTGAAAAATGGAAGAAAAGATGCTTCCTTCAGGCTTTACGTACACATAA
>NC_143155.1:24618995-24644503 GCF_041381405.1 Jatropha curcas
TTAAAACATTTGTTGTGTTTCAGTAGAGAGAATAGTAGGATGATTGGGTTAATATTAGTTGTATGGTGAACTTTAATATTTGCAGAAACAAAGAAATACCGAATCCATCAGTTCTTGAAGCCTTTAATTAGCTTTGGGAGATGCTATTGTCAAAGCCAAGAATGTGGCGCGTGACGCGACAGTTGAACCATAATCCTATGGAAGATTGTCGAATTGTCCAATTCATTATATAAATGGCTTGGCGTGCAAAGTTAATTGATTATTTTACCCATTAACAAAATTATACTACTGAGATCATCCGCAGAGTTCATTATTTGATAAGATTCTTTTATCCATTATTTTCAATTGAAACAATCTTCTATATTTAATGATGACGGTAATTAATGCAATGGGATTTGACACATAAAAATAATCAGACAATTTTGATCACACAGCTGGAATAGCTCAGTTGGTTAGAGCGTGTGGCTGTTAACCACAAGGTCGGAGGTTCAAGCCCTCCTTCTAGCGAATATTTTTTATTATTTTTTAAAAAAGAAAAAATTACAGAACAATACATTTGTGAAATTTAACTAGTTTGTCCATGTCTATTTTATAATATATTAATTTGCTTCTATTACACTTGGGTCACTCTGTCCAATATTTGCATTTTTTCTGTTAATTCAACGAGAAAATAAAGGAGAGATACTAAAATATTATATCAGAAAAATTACAATACAGTCTCTATGATTTGAAAAATACAACTAATCCGTTTCTGCGTTTTTAAAAATAAAAATATTATCTTTATCATTTCATGAGGTACTTAACAAAAAAATGCAAATATTGAACAGAATAACCTTATAGTCTGATGGAAATAAACTATAAAAAAATTTTAATATATTTCTAAAAGACAGAGATGAACTAATTGTATTTCGCAAACCACATTAATCGAAACCGTAAAAAGAATTCATGGCAAATTTTGGTATCCCCTGATAACTTTCACTCGACTCGCGTAATTAGCATTCTAAATTGTTTATATTGGATATATTCATTCCTAATATATCCAACTAAATAATATATATATTGTTTATTGACCTTTTTTTAATGTTATTATTAACATAAATTTACTCCTTTACTTCAACATAATTTATATCGTTGTAAAATGCACATTTCAGATGTAGCTTATAATTAATTATTTGAAATTAAATACAATTTCTTTTTTTGTGTTTTACATTAATTTTTGTATATATTGATTAAGATTTCATGACTGCATAGAAGATTCCAATTTCATTAATCCAAAGTTCAAAATGTGCATTCTCGTCAGGCTTAAAATAGGGGGTGGAAGCCAATGGAAATTTAGCATTTGAAGCTTATAAGTCTTAAGTTTGAATCATGTTTGTAGTATTTGATTTCTACCTTGATAGGTCTATTTTACTTTGACTTTATTGTCCAAATTTGGATTAATTAGTATAATTTAACGTATATAATATCTCTTGGTAAAAAGAAAAATTAAGAATAAGCAGAGGAGCAAAAAAATCGAATTTTAGTATGGATTCTCTTTAAATATTTAGGAGAGAGCAATTTATCCTCTCTTTATGAGTCTGTCCGACAAAAATTCAGATTTTTCGAACTTCTAGTCTTTGGATATCGAATAATTTGACACAAAAAAAGAATACTCCTGTAAAAGGGAAAATATTCCTTATTAAAAAAATTAAGAAAAATAACAACCTATCGTTTTTAATTACAAAAAAAGTTAAGATATTCTGAATTATTAGTAATTACTTCCTTCTTGCAAAGATGGTTTCGCTCGCCACTGACTATTGAGAAGTAGTATATAATCTTACGTGGTGGAGTAATTATGTACATAAAGTCCATAGACTTTGTTGTGTGTGTCATTTTCCTTTCCTTCTTGGGAGGGAAGCAACAGTGCGTACGTGTTTTCCTTCAACTTAGAAATTGCAAGAGAGAGACAAAAACCTTCAACTTCAACGGAGGATTGTCTCTGATCTTTATCAAACAAAGGTGAGTACTAGGAATGTACCGGCCATTCTGTACGTGGACTGCTCTGCTACTAACTTTCGGGTTTATTATGCACAATGATACATAATTATTAGTTATTTTAATAACGTTTAAGTGTTAGTTATTTGAGTAATTATTTATAAAAGACTAAAAGTTAAACATTATATGAGTTAATTTTTTATAAAACGCTACTTTAATATCTAAAAACTAATTTAAACACTATGTCATCAAACGCTATAATGCTAAAAATCGTTGTTGAATACAACTTTTGGAGTACATATAATTCTGCTTCTTCTTTCTTTTTTTTTTTTTTTTTTTTTCTTTTTTTTCTTTCTCCCCGCCCAATGTTTATTGTTCTCATTAATCATTATCGTTTTTGTTAATTAGACTCCAAATTACAAACTTAAATGAGTAAACTTACAGTTTCATATATATATATATATATATATATATATATATATATATATATATATATATATTGACTAATTCATCTTAAAAATGACTTACACTCTCATACTTTAAAAACAAGTTTAATATTCACTCATAATTCATTAATATTATTAATTATCAAAAAATTTATAATTCATTAATAATCAGCATATGATATAAAAATATCTAGTTTTTTAAATATAGACAATTAAAATCTTCTATTGAGATATTATTTTCGCAGAAGAACTTAATATTCTGAATAGTAAATAATAACTTAATATTTTTCAAGTTGGATAAATAAATAAAAAAACCGATGGAATTAGGGGACAAATTGTATTTAAGATGTAAAAATACTCTTCAATAAAAGAATCAGAAATCCATATTATATGTTGAATTAGTAAAAAAATAAAAAATACAAACACACGGAAAAATCTGTTAACAATGTATATAATATAGCTAAGTACTTATACGTTCAAAATATATCAACAATGACATGTTTATAAGGAACTACACTTACGAAACTCATTCTGAAATGTTAAAAATTTGAAATTTAAAAAAAAAAAAAAACAGAGAGAGAGAGAGAGAGACAAGCAATAACCAGAATCATAAGGCTCTGAGCATGTAAATTTATTCATGTAATTATTGTTGGTTGTACAAGAAAATATTCTTGAACTGGGATGCATTTATATCAAAGAAATTAAATCTTAATAATTAGGAACTAAATAACAAATACAAACAACACAAAATTAATTATTTTGCATAAGCCATGCATTAAACTCCGTAACTGTAAAATGACTTCTTTTTCATTTTTTTATATCCGCCATGGCAAAAACCTTTTATTTACGATTAACAGACACTGTAGCTGGAGCTACGGGACGGTAGCCGTCTCGACGCGGAGGAGCCATGGCCCGGCCTGCATACTTCTTGTTGTTGACACACGGTGGACCATTGGAGTTGGCACCATAGGTGCAGCCACTTGGTCCGGAAGGAGGTACAGGACCTCTTTCCAGAGATTCTAACTGGAGAACATTCTTCACTGTCACCAATACTTCTTCTTCCTTTTCTTTTTCAGGTTGAAATGATGGAACCCTAATTGCCTCATGTGCTTGCATCATGCACATCAGCAAAAACATAGTTACAAAAAGAATGTTTAGATTTTTCATATTAATTGCTAATTGGAGAACGAGCGAAGGACAATTATATGAGAAATGAGAATAATGGTTAAAATGGATCAAGTATAGATTTATGAAGGACATATCTAAGCTATTTATAGACATTTTTCTCATAGCACGGCTTGAATTATTCTTTTTAATATAATTTAATTACTCAAATTGATTAAATTATTTGACTTTTGACTTTCTTGAATATAAGAATAAAAAAAAACTTTGAAATTGAATAGACTTTTCTATAGAAAGATTTTTTTTTTCTTGAGTATTAGGGAGTAGATCCATGGATCTATTGTCATGTCATATATGCACTTAGTTTTAGGCTTTGCCTTAGTGTGCAAGAAGATTTAATGGATCATAATAATATTTATGGATTACACGAGAAATATCCTTCTAATCAACTCACTAAGTTAGTAAAACTCTTATGGTTGAAATGATCCGAATCCAAAATATTTTATTTTTTACATTCTTATAAAAATCAAAATCACACCAGATTCACCAAATAAAAATTTTAGCATTAATAATTCGTATGTCCATCCTTTAGTCTTGTATGACGTATCATCTTGATGCTTATGGCTTGTATTTTGGGCACTGGAAGTCGAGACCAATGTTTTTAACACGTAACATGTTAGAACTTCTACAGTGTGGTCTAAGGTTTGAAATTCAAAAGGATAGTTTGAATGTTTGTTTCCTGTGAAATTACGTTAAATTTGTAATTAACAAAATCATCATAAAATCTATTTATTTTGTAAATGATTTTTTTTATATAAAATTAAATGTTAATTCTCTCTCTATATATATATGTATTTATAATCTATCTTTTTTAGTTCATAGTCTTTCAGTGAAAAGTTTATTTGTAAATTTTGTTTTCCTTATTTATTTTATAAAAGTAAAATTTTAATATACGTGTCAAAAATAACATATTAAGTGGGTATTGTGAATAAATTTTTCAAACATTTTAAATTATTTCGGAAGTAAATATAAGTTTTAAAAATCCCGAAAAACGTGAAAATTAAGATTAGAAAGAAAATTATCAACTGTAAAGAATATTGAAAATGGCGTCTGACTGTCTAGCTGCAAGGAAGGAAGGAGTTTCAAATAGAAAGCGCATGGGAAAAAAACAGAGTTGGCTTTGATCTGTTATCAATTCCAATTTGTTAATAATTACAGTATACCACAACATTTTCTTTACACACCCACCCACCATGAGATGAGTTAATGCTAATTAGTATGGCAAAATATTTTATCACAAGGAACGGAGTAACATTGTTGAATGGCCAAGTCAAAATTCAAACACATCTTTTTTTTTTTTTTTTTTTTCAAACAAATGAACTCATTTTTATTTTTCATCTCAGGAGCGAGTTACTGAGCTAATTAATAGCCAAATAATTGAATTGAATGCTTATCTTATAACATAAAAGGAGATTAGGGAGTAAATTCTAATCGCTTGTGTACTTGTGTTCTTTCCTGGTTTCCATATATATATATATATATATATATATATATATATATATATATATATATATATATATATATATTCACTTTCTTTTTTCATCTGTTCTAAAAATATAGTTCTATTCATCTATTTTCTATTTAATGTATAACCATATTCCCAATTAATATCCATTATTTAATATTACAAAGGAATATTTTGAGAAAAAAACTAAATAAAAAATATAATTCAACTATATTAATTAGTTTTCTTTTAATCTATGTGAAAGTCAAACTAGGCCTATATATATGGAACGGAGGGAGTACTTAATAGCCCATCCTTTTTCTATTCATTGAATTAATTACGGTATTTAAGTAACAGCTACAATATACTGAAGTTACATGTATTTAAAATGAACTAATCTTGTACATAGAAATGGCAGCACCAAGTCCTGATCAATCTGTACATTGACCTATATCATTTACTAAGGGGTAAGAACCAGAAGATCATGTAGCATACACAATTTATCACATAAATCGGGCAAATACTTAGGTACCAATTACAGCATGTACTTCTTTACAATCGAATGGTGCACATAACTGCTGTATTGAAATCCAGATCGCAATTAAATGGTGGCTTTGTCACGAGCGATCTCCATGTCTGCTTCCTAGGATGGTAGATTTGGATGAGAAGAGTTCCTGTCCTTTTCTGCGGTCTTGACCTTCGAGTTTCTGTTGAATCACCTCCTTTCATTATAGTCATTACAAGCAACTCCCCATCCAACACAGCAAAACCACTAGAGGAGTTGCAAGGAGCTTTTCTTGGTACTCTGGACTCTTTTTGCCAAGAATTTGAAATCATGTCATATCTGTAATGCAGGAAACACATCATTTGAGTTGTGGGTACAATCAATTGAACTTCCAGGAAGTAAGGCTTATAACCAGCAGAAAAGTTCCATAAAAGCTTGTACCAAGGAATCCTTTTGCAGAAGCATGCTTAATCAGTTTCAGATTTGCTTATTAAATGGCTCATATATGTTCACAGAATATGCACAAATAAAGTGAATGATAAGGAAGAAGCATGGATCTAATTGAGGAGTTGCATATCAGAAACCATACAGATAAGAACCTCCAAGAAATCAAATTCATAGTGTCATAAATCTCTGCATCAGCATCGTTCGTATTTTCTTTCATCAATAAGCAAGGTTTAAAGAATGCTTGTTGCACAATTGCAGATAACATAGAGCTTGAGAAAGAAGCGAGAACTCAAGACACAAGAAATTTAAAAGTTACGGGCAGGATTGTATATAAGAGTTACTCGGGACATTATGGAGTAATTGCTAGTCCTTATAGAATCTTACAAAGATGCTTATTCAACAAAATTAGACAGGATACTGGTCCTGTGTTTTATAATTTGTAGGACGCAGGGATATTTGTATCCTGAAGCCAACTTTAGATTGTATCTTGACATTTTGAATTTCAGATTTATCTTTTTTCCGCTTTTTAAAACTAAAATTATACCCTTTCCTCCCCAAAAAACCAACGATGAAAAAATGCCTTTCCCACTCCCTTACAAAAAAGAAGAATAAGAAGGAACCAATTCAGCCATATTTTGTTAACTTATAGTGGCACCAGTAACTGAAAGCACAGAGCTAATCAACACCTCTGAAGAGAGGAGAAGAAAGGTGGGTAACTCACATCAAAACCATATACATTATCAATTTGCATCAACACATAAGAAAGATATGAACCACCTTAAGATCGTATTGATAGCTCTCAACTTTCATCCTCCATAAGTGAAGAGGAATTTGATGAATAAAAATGAATCACATACACTGATACCTAGGAAATCAAAAGTTAGGAACTGTCTAGATATAAGAAGGCAATGAAACACGCACACTAGTCCACAAGCATACCATAACCATAATTATGCTGCACAAACAATATCACTGCCACCTAGAGTATGAACTCGAAATGTTACCATTACTTCCTGATAAAAATAACTGGATTGAATCCAATAACAGCATCAAATGTTAACAACAAATCTGGGACACATAAAAAAAAACCCACAATCCAGAGCACACACACAAATCAAACTCTAACTAGCCATGCTAATCACTGGTGATTACTTCAATATTATAATAATTAACTCCTGCCTCTTCCACTGAATAAAAATAAACAAATAAAACTTAAGGGTTCAGCACAGAGGTGAAAAAAACAGGGGGCACTCACCTGAAAATGTCATTATCATCGAGCATGAAAACACCAGGTCGGTCCATATCACAATCCTCAACCACAACAATCTTCCCAAGTCTTGCTCTCTCCCCTTCCCGCCACATATTCCCAACCTCTCTCCATTTGCCACCCCCATTCTTTTTCACATCCATGACCACAGCATCCTTATAATACTCATCCACAGGAAAGACTCCAGAAATTGTTCTGGACTCTCCATAGCCTCCCATCACCCAAAACTCCCTCTCCTCTCCACTCCCTACCAAAAATCCCACGCAACCTGCTCTATAACTGGGCAACCCATCCATTGCCACCCACTCATCCCTCCCAATGTCATACTTCTCCACCGAACTCATCCTACTTCCCGCTGCACCAAATAACGTATGCCTGGACCCACCACCGGCCACTATTATCTGTCCCAAATTAGGGATTGCAGCGGAAGCAAAGGAACCGCGAGCAGATAGCATTGGAGACAGTTGGTCCCACGAGGAATTGACGAAATTAAAACGGAAGGTGAAGGAAGAAGGAGAAGGGCGATCCATGGGGAAAGAGCGAGTGTCGAAAAGAGAACCGCCGAGAACATAGAGATTTGGGCCGAGAGAAATACAGGTAAAGTTACAGAGTCCATATACGTGAGGGTTACAAGGCATAAGTGGTAGAGGGCGCCAAGCGAGATTGTGCGGGTCAAAGAGGTAAGGAGACCGAATTGAAGGATCCTGAGGGAAGATACAAAGGAGATGACTGAGATGGCAGAGATGATAGCGGAGAGAAATTAGGGTTTTGGAGGAAAGGAAAGCGTACCATGACTTAGAAGTAGGTTTGACACGGGAATGATGAGAGTAAGGAACCATGGAGAGTATTTGTGCAGCGATGTCATTTGGAAGGCCAGGAATTAGAGTTAGAGATTCATCGATTTCCAGCAATAGCGGAGACGCTGTTGATGAAGATGAAGATGATGTAAATGGAGTCATTTTTAAAATTTTTCTTCAAATTGGATAAAATCTGAATTAATCAATTCAAGCCATATATACTATACTATACAAACGATTTGTACACTAGCGATCAAAGCTCAAAAAGAATTGACCAATTCAATTCATAAAATCTCTGAAAAGGAAAAGAAAGAGCCCTAAAGCTTTATAAATTCTCTATCTAACATATATAAAACGCTGATCTATCTTCTTGCTCGACATGGAAACCAAACCAAGCAATTATCCCTGCTCAGTTCATATTTATCTGGTTTCTGTTTGCTTATCGGGCAAGCTTCTTTGCACTTTCCATGTACGAGGGAAAGGGCGTGAGGCATTTTGGCTTTTCCTAGTGTTTAAGACGGTCACGGTAAAAGGACACGTGGAAGGTTCCGTTATTGTGTTCACCTTCGGGCAGAAGGGGAACTGTAGTGAATTTGTGATCTCGTCCACATATTGTTTGGACATGTGTAAATTTATCATTGGCCGCGATGAATTTCAGTACGAGGACTTGAGTCCATCTAATCAATTACATAACTTTTATGGAATATATACCCACTTTTTAAATGTAATATGAGAAGTTTCTATATTTATTTTTCCATAGCTTATTGTTATGCTTAAGTTCTTGGGATTATCAAAATCTTGATGCTGAAGCAAAGATTACTTGCTCCATCCTCTTGTGAGTTATATAATTATATTTCAATTTTGGCAAACATGGAGCTGTTATTCAAACTAATTTTGTGCAGTCAAAACCACTTCTTGAAGCATTGGGCAATGCAAAGACTGTCAGGAATAACAACTCTAAGTGAGAAACTACCTTGCTATGCATTGTCTTTTTCATTCTTTTCTCTTCAGCTTTGTATTTTGTATGCCACTTTGCCACAGTTCAATTTGAAAATAGTTTATAATTCATTTCCATGCAAAATAATAGCATATCCTTTTTAGTATCTTACTGAATTAACTGAATTTGTGGTCTTAAAGATGATTAGGAATTTAAAGGATGGGTTTGGATGCAGAAGCACTAAAACGGTTTCATTACTGGAACCTTTCATATTTTCAGGCTTGCTAGTTAGGTCACAAGTTAGTTACTAAAGAAAATGAATCCAGAAATAGTATCTTTCTTTTTTTCTTTATGGAAAATTTCCTACTGTGAACCATTGTTTTTGCTCATTTATAGTTTTCAGTCTAGCTACTTAATGTTCTTGACTATATTGTCACAGCCGCTTTGGGAAATTTTTTGAAATTCAATTTGATGAGCACGGAAGAATATCAAGAGCTGCCATCAGAACATATCTTCTTGAGAGATCCAGAGTTTGTCAAGTTTCAGATCCTGAGCGTAACTATCACTGTTTTTACCTTTTATGTGCTGCACCACTGGAGGTATATCTTATCTAGATATCCCTTTTCATTTCCTGTATATTCCCTGGTTAAGCACTTTAGTCACTTCGCTACAGCTAATAGATTTTGAGTCATAGCAGGAGATTGAGAAGTATAAGCTGGGAAATCCCAAGTCATTTCATTATCTTAATCAATCCAATTGCTACGAACTGGTTGGTGTTGATGCTGTCCATGACTATCTTGCCACCAGGAGAGCTATGAATATTGTTGGAATAAGTGAGAAAGAACAGGTCTGGCCTTTTTAGACCAGGATATCGGTGCTTGACATGTCTTGAATGTTGCTGGGTGGCTCTCTTTTCTTTTTTATACATTCCTTTTTTTCTTGATGGATAGGCATATATGTACTTTCTTGCGTTAGTACAAGTTATCCCAAAAATAGAAAGAAGAAATTGGTTCCAAAGCCTTAAAACAGTATGGAATTAAGTTTTTCTCTCCTTATCTCTTTCAGGAAGATATTTTTCAGAGCTGTTGCTGCTATCCTTCATCTTGGAAATATTGATTTTGAAAAGGAGGAAGATGTTGATTCATCAGTAGTAAAAGATGGTCCAATTTCATCTCCAAATGACAGCAGAGCTTCTCATGTGTGACCAGAAGCTTGAGGGTTTCACTGTTAGATATTCCTGTTTGTTTACCAGTGGTGGTGGTGGTATTATTAACAAGTCTTACACTTATTTCAGGTGTGATCCTGATTCATTGGAAGATGCAATATGTAAACAGGAAATGATAACCCCAGAAGATGTTATCAAGGGAAGTCTTGATCCTGTTGGTGCAGCAATAAATAGGGATGGTTTAGCTAAGACTATATATTTTTTTAAGATGCTAATTTCTGGATTGGAGTTTCAGGTTTCGTAATGTAATATCATATAACTGTGCTTCCATATTGTTCTAAGGATTGAGTTTATTGTTCAGGTTGGTGAATAAGATTACTGTCTCCATCGAGCAATATCCTAATTCAAAATGTTTGATTGGCTTTGAAAGCTTTAGAACTAATATAAGTTTCAACATCAAACGATTAATACTCCATTGAGTTTTCAGCTACATGTGACTCTAAGCACCTAATGTAAGGCCTATATACTAATAAATGATGGCCCTTTCCACCTTGGTTGTATTTTATTAATTTTAACGTTAAATATATTTTATTAATATGTAAAAATTATATATTTTTTTCTTTAATTAATGAGCTGTTTGTATCAGTAATATTTTAAAAAAATAAATTAAACATTAATAAAATTAATTTTTTGATTTTTAATGATTGTGATTATTTTATACCTTACATTGTATTATACTAATTTAATTAACAGAAAACCACCAAAATCTTCATTACTATTGTTCTACAATGCAGAGTTCGTATGAACCGCCAAAAACGATTGAAGAAACAGACCACGAGATGGCGAAATCGAAGGTTGCTCACACCATGTCAACTCCACAAACCAAAGGACACGAACACAATTTCTTACCGAAGAAACAAAAGAAGAAAAAAAAGGAGAAACAGGTTTGCATTTGCTTCACCGGAGAGGATTTAGTTTGCCTTCCCCTTCCCTTCAATTCTTTAATTTTCCTTCCATTCCTGGCAGCGATTTCTGTAAGTTCGGTTTAGCATTGGAGGCAGAATCATCCTTCTCTCTATCTGCTTGCTTGTTTTGCTGATAGGACTCCATTTTGATGATTGTTGGGTGAATTAGAGTGGTAGGTAATTTTGAATTTTGATTATATACTCCTATGAAAACATTTGGATTAAAGTTGTTGAATGATTTTTTTTTTTTTTTTTTTTTTTTTTTTTTTTTTTTTTTTTTATGGATTAAGAATCAGTAGCCTACCTGGTAAGGTTACCAGTTTCACGCATTGTTGGATGAACCGCAATGATAGAATTTAGGATACGACTTAAGCATTTTATGAAAAGATAACTTAATTTCTTCTATGAAAATAGGGATAGGAATGAGGGAATTATTGGTTAACAATCTATATATATAGGGTAATAGTTGTCCTTTTTTTCTTGCTAACGAGTAATAGCGATTCCTTTTAATGTTGGCCATTGAACTGAAGAAAGCAAAAGACAGATTGTGTCATGGGGAGGAGAATAAATAATGATATAAGGATCATACATGAAGATGTTTATCTTTTGCAGTTAATAGTTTTATATTTTCATTGAGGCTTTTGAAGACTAATAATAGTATAAGTTTCAATTGATGAAGGGGTTTCCAATGAACATAGACGTTGGCTCCCATGTTTGGGTTGGAGATCCTGAAGTAGCATGGTTGGATGGAATTGTTTGTAACATTAAAGGAGATGACGCTGAGATTGAAACTGGTGATGGAAAAATTGTGAGTGGGTTAAAGTTTTTTCTTTCCATCTATCTTATAGCCTTTTGGATTTAATTTTCTTCAGTCATACATTGCTTATGCTACTTTTATATTAAGCAGATCGTTGCAAATTTGTCAAAAATATATCCAAGAGATGTGGAAGCTCCTGAAGGCGGGGTTGATGACATGACTAAGCTGCAATATTTGCATGAGCCTGGAGTTTTGCACAATTTGGCAACCAGATATGCAACTAAAGAAATTTATGTAAGGTTAACATCACTTTCAATTTTGCATTTATTGATGTTCCCATAGTGAGATAAGACAATTAATTACTGCAGCTAAGGGCGGCTCTGTTATAATATTTTGACATCTGGGCAGACTTATACTGGAAACATTCTTATTGCTGTCAACCCGTTCGAAGCATTCCCGCATTTATATGATGATAGCATGATGGAGCGATACAAGGGAGCACCATTAGGAGCACTAAGCCCTCATGTTTTTGCAATTGCTGATGTTGCATATAGGTGATCATTTGTTTGTTGTGCATACACTTATTCTAGGTCTCTTTACAGATTATACTAGTCTACTAAATTGCTTACATCTGATTTTAAGCAGGGAAATGATTAATGAGGGCAAAAGCATCTCAATTCTAGTCAGTGGTGAAAGTGGGGCTGGTAAAACTGAAACTACTAAAATGCTTATGCGCTACCTTGCAAATTTGGGTGGCCATAAAGCTGCTGAAGGGCGGACGGTTGAACAACAAGTTCTAGAAGTAAGTTGGAAGATTTATGTGTGGTTTAGAGTAGCTAATGCATTTTACTCTTTTTTGGGGCTTAAATTTATGGAGATTATGCTTTATATAGGTCAAACCAATAAGTTATACTTTCATGGTACAGTTTTTTACGCTTGAAGTTTACAAACCAGCTTGACGTTTATAATCCAGTCTGCATTTAATTAAGATGCTTAAGTGTGTGGCATGCACAGAACTTTTTGAAGCAGTAAACTTTCAATTTGATTAGCTATGAGCATAAACAGAGTACACAAATAGCCATCTGAGTCTAATACAGCAAAGGGAAATTAGCTACGGTTTGCTTCTAGTATAAGTTGCGAGGTGTGTTGCAGCAGTTATTAATGTTCTATCCAGATACACACAATGGTAGAACTATTGGTTTGTCCCCTAGACCCTAGTCCTGGTCTTTGTTGATAAGTCAAAAACATCAAACAAAATTGTGAACAAATCAGCAGGAAATTTGTTAATGAAAATAATTTACTAGAGGAATCGCCCAAAGATGTGCATTCTTCTTGGAGCATGACCTTTCTGATGGATAACACACGATAATTGGGTAAAGGTTTGAACTATTTGGAACTTGGTTAACGTGATATGTTAAATGGTTGAATAGAGCTAGCCATGAACTTCTGGTGCTCTAATTTGTCAAGTTCAGTTGGCTTGAAGTTATAGTGCAACATCTTGTCTATAATCAGATTCCCTGTGTCGATATTGATGGTAACATTCTATGCTGCTTTAGAAAGGAACAGAGCATAACCAGACTTCGCGGCACATTTGGTGTAATCTAAGCTATCCTTTCCATCCTAAAGCAAATGCAGGAAGCAGATTAACAGGGACAATATCTTAGCAAATGATTTGTGGATATAAAATGCAAGATGATGTACCTTGGGTTTCTTAAATGATGTTTTGAATCTTCTTGTCAATAAGCTATTTGAAGCTCACATTGAAGGATCGTAAAAATTAAAATTCACTTGAACTTTTGTCCACCTTTAAATTTTGAAATATAATATGTGATTTGTGGTACTATATCTGCTTTCTTAATACCTACTATGACTGGATCTTAGCCTCCATTATTCACTTTCGTAATAAAAATTGACGTTGAAGCAAAGGCTACTTTTAGCTGCCCCAACCTTTTGTGAGTTACATAATTGTATTTTAATTTTGGCAAACATGGAGCTTTTATTCAAACTAATTTTATGCAGTCAAATCCAGTTCTTGAAGCATTTGGCAACGCAAAGACTGTTAGGAATAACAACTCTAGGTGAGAAACTATCTTACTTTTCTTGTCTTTTTCATTCTTTTCTCTTCAGCTCTGTATTCTGTCTGTCACTTTGCCACAGTTCAATTTTGACAATAGTTTATATTTCATTTACATGTAATATAATAGCATATCCTTTTTAATATGTTACTGAATTAACTGAATTTGTGGACTTAAAAGATGACTGGAAATTTAAAGAATGGGTTTGGATGCAGAAGCACTAAAATGGTTTCATCACTGCAACCTTTTATATTTTCAGGCTTGCTAGTTAGTTCACAAGTTAGTTACGAAAGAAAATGAATCCAGAAATAGTATCTTTCTTTTTTTCTTTATGGAAAATTTCCTACTGTGAACCATATTTTTTTTCTCATTTATAATTGACAGTCTAGCTACTTAATGTTTTTGACTATATTGTCACAGCCGCTTTGGGAAATTTGTTGAAATTCAATTTGATGAGCATGGAAGAATATCAGGAGCTGCCATCAGAACATATCTTCTTGAGAGATCCAGAGTTTGTCAAGTTTCAGATCCTGAGCGTAACTATCACTGTTTTTACCTTTTATGTGCTGCACCACTGGAGGTATATCTTATCTAGATATCCCTTTTCATTTCCTGTATATTCCCTGGTTAAGCACTTTAGTCACTTCGCTACAGCTAATAGATTTTGAGTCATAGCAGGAGATTG
Organism: Jatropha curcas; assembly: GCF_041381405.1. Lineage (NCBI taxonomy): Eukaryota > Viridiplantae > Streptophyta > Magnoliopsida > Malpighiales > Euphorbiaceae > Jatropha > Jatropha curcas. The sequence goes on from NC_143155.1 coordinate 24,633,642, forward strand.
AGAAGTATAAGCTGGGAAATCCCAAGTCATTTCATTATCTTAATCAATCCAATTGCTACGAACTGGTTGGTGTTGATGATGCCCATGACTATCTCGCCACTAGGAGAGCTATGAATATTGTTGGAATAAGTGAGAAAGAACAGGTCTGGCCTTTTTAGATCAGGGTATCTGTGCCTGACATGTGTTGAATATTGCCGTGTGGTTCTCTTTTCTTTTTCATATATTTTTTTTTTCTTGAGGGATAAGGTATATATGTACTTTCTTGTTTTAGTAGAACTTATCTGAAAAATAGAAGGAAGAAATTGGTTTCAAAGTCTTAAAACAGTATGGGATTAATTTTTTCTCTCCTTATCTCTTTCAGGAAGCTATTTTCAGAGTTGTTGCTGCTATTCTTCATCTTGGAAATATTGATTTTGAAAAGGAGGAGGATGTTGATTCATCGGTAGTAAAAGATGAGTCCAAATTTCATCTACAAATGACAGCAGAGCTTCTAATGTGTGACTAGAACCTTGATGGTTTCACTGTTACATATTCGTGTTTGTTTATCAGTGGTGGTGGTATTATGAACAATTCTTATACTTATTTCAGGTGTGATCCTAATTCATTGGAAGATGCAATATGTAAACGGGTAATGATAACCCCAGAAGATGTTATCAAGAAAAGTCTTGATCCTGTTGGTGCAGCAATAAATAGGGATGGTTTAGCTAAGACAATATATTCTCGGTTGTTTGATTGGTAAGATGCTAATTTCTGGATTGTAGTTTCGGGTTTTGTCATGTAATATCATATAATTGTGTTTCCATAATATTCATTATTCTTTCTAAGGATTGAATTTATTGTTCAGGTTGGTGGATAAGATTAATGTCTCCATTGGGCAAGATCCTAATTCAAAATGTTTGATTGGAGTTCTTGATATTTATGGCTTTGAAAGCTTCACAACTAACAGGTAATGTTTGCTTAAACATACAAGCCACCAATGCACAGCAACCTAACTATAACCTACACTTCATATAATAAATACATATAACTTAATGTGCAGACATGAATACTAGGCTAACTAATTCACATTTTATTTAACAAAGATTTGGGTTTCTATTTTTGGTGAAGAGGGAAATGATCTTGGTACACCACTATCCTAACTTGTGGCATGGTTTAGAGGTCTTATTGATAACATGCATATGTTGCTTCATTGAAAATCTGAACACCATAATGCAAGTCCGTAGTATGATCTTTTAGTTTTAGCCCAAAACACTGTAATCCGTGAAGATTTTAGAGTCTTGCAAATATGGCTCCATTTTTATCATACAAGTGAAGCAACAGAAGAATCTTCCTAAAATGCATTAATAAGTTTCTTAGAATAAAAGCGTACCTCTTACTTGATTTTCTATCTGAAGTTAATACATACAAAACCATTTTGGTTGATTATCCTGAATTACAATTCAGTAGGATGGTAGTGAATCAGAATTTATGGAATCTCAATCTTCTTTCTTGTTCAATTTTTAATGGAATGTCATGGGCCTGCCCTTCTAAACTAATCTACCATGGGATCCCAAGATACCACGATGGCCAGTTATTGACATAATGAACTAATAGTTAGTTTTAACTCTTTTTTTGTCTACATGTTGCTTCTAACTTGATTAAATTTATCATTCTGGACAGTTTTGAACAGTTCTGCATTAATTTGACAAATGAAAAGCTGCAACAACATTTCAACCAGGTATGAGGTTAGTCATTTTTGACTACTTTGGAAATGTTGATGTCTATCCTTGTATAATCTGAATTGCTATGGTGTTATGCAGCATGTGTTCAAGATGGATCAACAAGAGTACGTAAAAGAGGAAATTGATTGGAGCTACATAGATTTTGTTGATAATCAAGATGTTCTGGACCTTATTGAGAAGGTTTCCACACTTTATTCTTTTCCACTCTATTTTGCAGTTCTAATTTTTAAGTTGTGAACTTATCTGTCCTTTCACTTTTCTGGCTTTTCTTTCCAATGTTGTTAAACAACTTAGTCTAGAGACGAGGTAGGTGGCACCAACATGGGAACACTATAATATGTTGCTGTCAAATTACACATTTTTCTAGGCAATATATTCTGCAATATTTGGACCATCTTTATGTTTCTGTGTTTATCTTTCTAGATCATCAAAACATACAGAGCTAAGCTTCAGAAAGAAAAATGCAATGTGAACTTCAATGCCTTTTGTTCTAATATGGATGTATAAATCATTTATTGTAACCGTGTGATGATGCATCCTCTGTATTCTTCTGATTGTATTTTATGATTGTATTGTTTAGTCAACAATTCGTTTTTAATGGATGAACTGCTGAATTGGCTTTCATGCGCTGATCTCTAGTTTTCTTGCAGAAAACAGGTGGTATCATTGCCCTGCTTGACGAGGCATGGTATGATGATGTTTCTCTGTCCTTAGACTGTGGTATTAAAGGGATTTGAGTTTAGGGCATTTGAATTGTCTGACATTCTCCTTTCAGAAGGTGTTTCCTTTAAAGGACTGGTGGGTTTTGTTATTAACTGCATGTGTGAACATTTCTTCTATGCAGTATGTTCCCAAAATCAACTCACGAGACATTTGCACAGAAGCTTTATCAGACTTTCAAAGATCATAAGCGGTTCATCAAGCCTAAATTGGCTCGGTCAGAATTTACCATTGTTCATTATGCAGGAGAGGTGAGCTATTGTTCCTGTATTTGTTGTATCATTTATTGTTTACATTTCTCTATACCTCTGCATTTATATATTATCATTTCATGCATTTCAGGTTCAATATCAGTCTGAACAATTTTTAGACAAAAACAAAGACTATGTTGTTCCTGAACATCAGGATTTGTTGAGTGCTTCCAAATGTTCTTTTGTATCGGGCCTCTTTCAGCCAATCTCTGAGGAGACTAGCAAACCATCAAAGTTCTCATCTATCGGTTCCCGCTTTAAGGTATCTTCTTTGTCATCATTTCTTTTGCACCCTTGGCCATTTAGTACTGTAAACTTGCATTAGAAGGTAATTTATGTGTGGGACTAGCCTTTTTATTTTACATTTGCAATTCAATGTGGAAGCACTCTGAAAATATGAAACTTGATGTTATCATCTAAATTATGCAGCAACAACTGCAACAGTTGATGGATATACTAAATTCTACAGAACCCCACTACATTAGATGTGTGAAGCCAAATAATACTTTAGAACCTGTTGTATTTGACAGCATCAGCGTCATGCAACAACTACGTTGTGGTGTGAGTAAAATTTGGAATTTTACTAAATGCTCATTTGCCAATGAATTAGTTCTTTTTGGCATTTATGGTATTGTTGTTTTTGTAGGGAGTTCTAGAGGCAATCAGAATTAAATGTTCTGGATTCCCTACTAAAAGGAGCTTCTCTGATTTTGTAGACCGCTTTGGAGTGCTTGCGCCTGAGATTTGTCGGGGGAAGTAAGTGTTACTCTACATTCTAAGCTGAATGTAAATAATTTTCATATTTTTACTTGGCCAACTTCAAGGTTCTGCTGACACCTTCTCATTCAACACTTCTGAAATTATTTTTTCTATGACCAGCTATGAAGAGAGGGTAGCATGCAAATGGATTTTGGAAAAGATGGAGGTCACGGGTTATCAGGTAGCATTAGAGCCATTATAATCCAGTTATACGTGTCACTGGAAATTACAATATCCATATATACATGCAGGCATCAGTCCTGTTATCAGTATTAATCTGTATTTCTTATGCTGAATTCAGAACTTCGATTGTTATTGTTATGTCATTTCACAACAGAGTCTCTCTTACTATCATTTGTGTTCCTCTCCTTGTTCCTCATTTTCTCTGTTCTTTTAATAAATGTCTTCGTTTATCAAAATCTGGAGAGAGAGAGAGAGAGAGATTCAAATGCCTACAAAAAGACATCTACTTTTGATTTGTTATTTATCATTTTTCATCATCTTTATCCTGCCTATATATTTGTTACAATCTATGGATGGCTTTGCAGTTGGGGAAAACAAAGGTTTTCCTAAGAGCAGGTCAGATGGCTGAATTAGATGCGCATAGAGCAAGAGTACTTCGCAACTCAGCAACAGTTATCCAGAGGCATGCTAAAACTCGTGCTACTCGTAAAAATTATGTTCTTATGCGGCAGGCTTCAATTCATATACAATCTCGATGGAGAGGTGAGCCCATGGGCAATAAATGAAGACCTTTTATTGAAATATGCTTGGTAAAAAATTTGTTGAGGTGCAGCTGAATTTCTCAGCTGATAAATGTTTCAAGAATTTGATCCTTTCCATGGTCACTGGGTCAAATTGGGCCCCTTTTTTTAAGATATGCATTTTTGTTCTGGGGGCTTAAATCATCTGGTCATCCTAATCTTCATATTTTCACATTGGTATTACTGTTATTCCAGGAAAACTTGGTCGCCAACAGTACAAGAACATGAGACAAGAGGCAGCTGCCATCCAAATTCAGAAGAATTTGCGTAGACAGTGTGCCAGAAGGTCATATAAGGAGGTTAGGTCCTCTGCAGTTATCTTGCAAGCAGGTTTAAGGGCAATGGCTGCACGTGGTGAATTCAGATTCAGAGAGCAAACTAATGCAGCAACTTCCATCCAGGTTAATGCGTGGCTGATTTTTGTCCATTGCAATGGCATATCTAGTTGTTCTCCTCCCGTCAGATTGATCATTACTGAAAAAGGATATTTTGCAGGCCAATTGGCGCTCTCATTCTGCTGTTTCATACTATAAGAAGCTTAAGGCAACATCATTTGCTTCACAAAGTAGTTGGAAAACTGCTGGCGGAGAGCCTACATATGTAGATATGGTAGGTCTAAATTTGCGATCTAAGTTTTTAGCAGCTGATCCATATTTCATCACCTGTTATCTTGGGTTTTGGTAGGGCTGGACACAGCTAGGTAAAACAGACTGAAACTGAACTGGTTCGGTTCAGTTTCAAGTTTAATAGAAAGAAACCAAAAAATTTTTTGGTTTGGTTCTGTTTTTATTAAGTCCAAATCTGCCAAAAATGGCTAAAACTGAACGGTTTGGTTTGGTTTGGTTTTCGTCTTAAAAAATTTTGCTTTATTCAGTTTGCACTGACCGAATACCCATCCCTAGTGTACCCCTTGCAAACTATCCAGTATAATGGTTATAATTGTAGTACTTATCGAAACACTCGCCATTTCTAGTTTTCTTCTATATATTTATTATTTAGTGAGGCTTGTAAAATACCTATTTCATATACACTTGGATCAGAATTTATTCATCTTAAAAATAGCTAAAAACTGAACCAAATGGTTTGGTTCGGTTTTCATCTCAAAAATTTTTGCTTTATTCAGTTTGCACTGACAGAACACACATCCCTAGTGTACCCGTTGCAAACTATCCAGTATAATGGTTATGCTTTTAGCACTTGCGAAACACTCACCCTTCCTTTTCTACATATTTATTTAATAAATGCTTGTAAAACACCTTTTCATATATACTTAGATCGGAGTTACTCCAAGTCTAAACATAACCTTTTAGATTATCTGCCTCTTGCTTCTGATACACAGTCAGCTTCTCATGTTTACAGCCCCAAATTTTCCAAAAACTACAATTATATTTGAAAAGAATTAAGACCGTTCCATTGTATGTGTGCTCTAGTAATAGTAATTTTGATATTTTTCACCAATTTATGACCCATTTGTGAGGTTGTGTCTTGATATGTATGTAGAGTTTCGGGTTGCTGGTTGGTTTTGATTGGAATGGAAGTAGGATTTTTCTTTGGAGAAAAAAAAATATGGGACTCCATTTTTCACAGCATTGAGAAGTACATTTATTAAAGTGAAATTGGACAGGTTGATGGAAGAGGACCCAACTGATAGACTGACAGTGATACCTTCCATTTACTCATTTCATCAACCAAATTCTAATCCATCCTTCTTTTGCTTTCCACCCTCCCTTTCTCTCAACAAAGTATGCTGTTGGGTTTTGAATTATTGGGTCTTTCATTCTTATTATTTTATCTTTTAACTTCTAGTAGTCTATATAATACTTTATTTCAATGTTCTGTTCCTTTCAATTTGGCAATTATTCTAGTAAGCTATCATTTTGATGTTGTATTTAGTACCTAAATTCATTACTTAATTAGTGTATAAGTTGAATTATACTAATTAAGGTCTTGAGACTAGCTTTTGGAGGCAAGTCTCCTAAAGAAATTAACACATGATTACTAAGCCATCAAACCTCAACTTCTTCGAAATATATTCTTCATTTTCATTGGCCTCTGTTGTATGAGCTAATTTGCATTTTGGATTCTCTTCAGGATGCAGGAGAAAGTGGCTCTCTCCTTGAAAGAAATGATCAACTTGAAAGACAAGTGGAGGAACTCACATGTCATTTGCAATCAGAAAAACAATTGAGGGTGAGACATATTAATGCTGCATGAATCAATATTTTTCATTTCATATTATAGAAGATGTCCTAACCTGCAACTTTGACTTTTCTCCTAGAATGCAAGGGTAGTGTGGACCAAGGTCGTCGAATGGCTTTTTTAACTAGAGGTGGACGATCCACAAAATTGAATTGTAAAATCGCAAGCCATAAAATAGTCTTTAAAAAATTACATGTATACATTAAAAAAAAATCATATACAATATTTACAATGCAAATGAATTTTAAATTTAAAAAAAAAGTATAAAATTAAAATCGTTTTATTTTATATTTAGTATTTCTTTAATTAAGATAATTTTTATGGGAATAACTTCAATTAAAATTACATCAAAACATAAATAATCGTTGATACTATTTAATTATAATTAAGTAAATATTTTTTAGAGAAAATAGTTAAGTAAATTTTAAGATTAAAGGTTAATAGATAGCATGGTTTCAAAGTAAATAATGATAATAATTTTGAATACATCAAAAAGTAATATTGGAAATTTTAAACATCAAAAAAGATAAATCCTAAAATTGTAAGATTTTATAATATAAACTCATTGATTTTATTATTAAAAATGAGATTTTAATCCGTTTCTAGTTAATTCAGAGTTTATATACATCTTTAACTCATTGATGTGCTCATAACTCGTAAAATCTATAAAAGCACAGGAGTTAACTCGCTTTTTTAACAACAATGGTTCGGACAACTGTTTTGCCATTGTCTGATGGGTCAGTCTGCTTGGATGATGACCCATTGCTGAACGTCAACTGGGATGAAATAGAAATAGCCCTACTGAATTCAAAGGAACTGCCTTGATAATGTGTACGCATCAGAAAAAAGGCCTCTAACTGGTCTTCAAAATCATACATACAGATTGAATTGGAAGAAACAAAAGGGCGAGAGATAAAGACATTGCTGCATTCCCTAAAAAATTTGCAAAACCAAGTTGATGAAACAAATACAATTCTTCTCCAGGAGCGGGAGGAGCGGGAGGCTGCACATAAAGAAAATGGAGCACGTCCTCTTACCACGGAAGCCTTGGTACTCGATGATGATGATGGGACTCTCGGTCCAGATATGCAGAACCTGAAGGTAATGATGATATAACCTATCCTGTCAAGACATTCCATATCAATCTTCACACATTACCGTTTTTAAGTATGCATTAAAAAATGCCAAGTAAATATAACGTATAAATTTGTAGCTAAAATGGTCCCTTCCAAATTAAGAGCAGGTCTAAACATTGCTTGATCTTGGATAAAGTAATATGATCCTCAGACTTAAAAGCCTTTGAGGAGAAAAAATCGGTTCTAAAAATAGTTATTTAACTGGCAGAAAAAGGTTAAGAAATTTGATCTTTAAGTGGGGGGATAAAGAAAGAAAGAAATGCTAAAATATTATAGTGACTTTCCCTTTTAGACATCATGATCTATAGATTACTTGTAGAACGGTTTAAATTTTATTCTTTCCTTTATAGCAACCAATACAGGCAGATATTACGAGCAACAACACAATATCAGTTTTTGTTACATGAGCAGTTGTCTGAATGTATCCCAGTAGAGATGCAAATATAATGGGAATCTTTCTTTTTTTAATTATTACTTATAAGTTAAGGCCCATTTCATATTCTTTCTCTTAATATATTTGTGTTGACATTTCTCATTTCATTGTTAAATAGTACTCATAGTATTGTGTTTCCTGAACTCAAAAATATAGGGCTCATTTTTATGTTCCACAGGCATTACTTAGGGCAGAAAAACAAAGAGCTGATGATTCTGAAAGGAGATGTGCTGAAGCCGTGGAATTAAGTGAAAAAAGACGTAAGAAATTAGAAGAAACTGAAAGAAGGGTTCACCAACTTCAAGATTCTATGAACAGGTAGTAATCATGTGGAAAACGTAAATATTAATATGACCTTTGATTCCAAATTTTCAAGTTTTATTTTGCACATTTAATACAACCAACCGTCCATAGTTCATCTGGGTATCTGCAGTAATACATCTACATGAATCATGACAGTTTGTAAAATAATCTCATGTTTAACTAATACTAGACTTGATCTAGTGTGGCTCAGGATGTTAAATTCCATGGCAGACCAATTTTCAGAGCTGAAAATGATCTTGCAAACTTCATCAAATTCAACTTCAACTTCAGGATCCATTGCTATAAATGTCCGTGTTGATGTTGCTTCTGATACCTCTGACAATGAATCAGACTTCTCTTTTCAACATCCCACTTCATCTTCACCCTCAGATGAATTCTCTGCCCCCGATGATTCTACTTTCCAGTTGATAGTTCAGGATCTTTCACAAACAGAAAATTCAGGTTAGTCTTTCTCAATGTAAACTGTATTTACAGTTAATAATCTGTAACTAAAAACATGCTAGGAACTTCTGTCTCTATATTATCTATTTCGGGAAAACGATCGCATGATTCAGCAATTCATTCCCTATTGTAACAATCTTGCTTACTCCATAGATAAGAAGAATTATACAATTCAAAGTGTTTTCAGTTTTGCTCAAACAGAGTGCCGATTGTGATCAAGTGTTATATCTCTCTCTTTGTGGTTGCATTATGCAGGTTCTGGGAAGTCGAAAGGTGATAAAAAGGGGGCATTTGATGACTTCTTCTGATGTAACCTATTGTTGTTTCTTTCCTTCTAGCTTAGATGTTAACACGAGACGGGCTTGTCGGCAAATAGAGTAGGCACCAAAAAAAATATTCTCCAAGGATTATCTAGATCGATTAGTCTGGTAATCCTGGTAAAAGGTAAAAATGAAAAAAAGAATTAATTCTAGCAACTGTAAATTCATTGCCAGTTCACTAACATCTAGTGTAATCTTAACAAGCGCTGGAAATGCAAGAACTATAGTATCATACGGGTCTCTCAGTAATTATCTTTTTTTTTTTTTTTTTCTTTTTCCTACATATTCTGCTCAACTACAAAAATGCAAAGAGGATTTGCATCCTTTTGTATCCTCTCTTATTCCGTTTAGGTACTTAGATAAAAGTGAATACTCAATCACTAAATTACTAATCCGATCATTTTTTTAGAAATAATTCTTTTATGTGAAATGCAATTTAACACTCAAGTGCTTAAATATCCTCACGTGAAGCAATATAGAATCTGATAAAAGGGGTAAATTACATGTGATTTCTTTGACCAAGAGGTCACTTAAATAGCTTAAAATTGGCTTGTAAGGTGAACAATACATGATCTCATGTAACTATATTAGGTTTAGTATACCAATCCCACCTTTCTACTCAACTTCATTTTGAATTTTTACGGTTTCCCTGTATCTAATTAATTTGCGATTGATAAGGAATGATTATAAGAAAAAAAAAAATTGATTGTGGGTTTCCTCCTTTTTGTATGGTTTCTTGGTGCTGAAAACATGCTTTCAAAATTCAAATCCAAGCTTTCACTCCCATCTTTCAATTTTACTGAGCCATTCTTTAGAGTTAGTGGGCTTTTTCTTGCCCATGTGTTCAGAGGCGGACTCCTGACCAACCCTACACAGGTTAACCTCTTCCTTTCTTGTTAAACAAATTAAAACCCACCTCAATTTAATTATATAAAAATTAATACAATAGATCTTTGCAATTATAACCCATTTCATATTAATCAGAGCAGTCCTTTCATTTTAAAAATTTGCAGATAATAACAATAATAATAATTTGTAATATTACTTATGTCTCCTACTTATTGGTAAGTGAACCTTTTTCTGTAATGGTATATATGTTATTTATTGTCTATCATGGGATTAGATCCTATCAACAACAAGACATCCTTGGCATACACATTGACATAACCTTAGTTCTCTTTGTCTTGAAAAGTTACTTGACATGTAAACGTTAAATGCTACAAGCTAACACATCCATTAGATCTCCCCTACATTTGGCAAAAAGGAACAACACTCTCAAACTAAGTTTCTATATTACATTGGCTAAGCAATATCCATTTATAGTACCCGCACTGCCGCACATTTGCAGGTGAGTAAACACTTGATGATATTTTCACTTTCTATACCCTTCTTCTTTCATCGCTCATCTTTTCCATCAACCAAATCCATTTCAACCCCTTCTTTCTTTGTTTTTTCATCTTTTTAGGTTTTCTTGAACCCAAATTGTGAAGTGTTATTAGCTATGGAGAGAACTTGCTTGGGCAGTGAAGATGACAATTCTTCCTCAAGTGGGTTTTTATGGCCTCAAAGAAACTACACTTGTAGTTTTTGCAAAAGACAATTCAACTCAGCTCAAGCTCTTGGTGGTCATATGAATGTTCATAGAAGAGACAGAGCTATGTTGATACAATTACCTTCATGGGTTTTTGACTGTCCAAACCCTAACCCTAATTTTCCTTCTTCAGCATCTTTGTCTTCTTCAACAGCAACTTCATCTCCTTCACATAATAATGATAATAATAACAAAAAAATGTT